>NC_137170.1:40945000-41022500 GCF_951804945.1 Podarcis cretensis | reverse complement strand
TTGATGCCAGGTTATCACCAAACATGTTTTGAATGTACAGTCCTTCCTCAGGGAAAGTAGTTCCAAGAGTTGAACTGATAGGAAAGCAGCCCTTTGCTAAAATCTCCTTTTCATATTAAGGACGATTGGTCTTACCTGAATAGTAGATTTATTAGGTGGATGATAGAGGTTTTTTCTCCTGCTTGAGTCTTGTGCAAGAGGAAGAGCCCAATCTGAATACTTCATCATCCACTGTAATAAATATGCTTCTGCATCTTACACACCATTCAGACCTCAAGTTATTAAGAGATATATTGCCTTAGCCACTTTCAAGCACAGTTCTGCAATATGTATTTGTATCTTTGTAAGCTGTATAATTTAATGCACACAGATGTAAACTGAAAGTGAATATATGTGTACCTGTGCATATTGTACAAACAAATTTAACTGAATGGTCTGAAATACATATTAGGTATCAGAATATATAAATATTAGGTAAGCAGGAGCTGTACATATAAGTTTAGCATATGGAATTACATATAGTCTAACTATGCGCTATAATTTCAAATAGCAGCTTAGACAATAGAGATGTGTGCATCAGTGCAACATATGAAAAGGTGTAAATATGATGATGCCCTTAATTTTGGGGGAAATGTTAGTACCTATTCATAGTGATCAGCAAGCACCTAGGTCAGGAACTGATTTAGGCAGAAACTGTCCTGTTGAGTTCAATAACTATTTTAATAGATATCTGTTGACAGTATGTATCATTAAGAAAATTTGTCTAATTTGGGTCTACAGAGGAAGGAATGTTTCAAAGATTGAACATTGCTGAGAAAAGGTTCTTAGCTTTAAACAGCTGAGTGGTTCATTAATTTCAACTATCCTTGTGTTTTAATTACATTGCTGAGCCCTAAATAACCAAGGGAAGAGACAATGCTAGCAGGAAGGATATAGTTGTGAAAAGATAAGGAACTTGAACTGTAAATATAATATAGTGAACAATTATTTTCTGTAGTGCAATCTCATTACCGTAAGAATATTTTGCATAAGTCTTTTCATATAGATCTGTCCACATCATGTACAAAAGATTCAAGACTTTTAATGAGTTGAGAATAGAGATTTTAAATTACTTTGCTGACCTCTTTTGTAATAGTTTGATGTTAGGGAAATAATTAATTGAGGATTCTAGTGAAAACACAAAACCAAGTCTAATGGAAGTAATGTTTTGCTTGAACAGTTTTTGAACAGCCTTAAATCTTATGTGACTTCAGGTCCAATTTTGGGATAGATACAGCCTTGGTCGCCCAGGTGGGTGTTTATGCCAGGGAATGTGGTGGTGGGAGAGATTGTGTGACCTTTTCGGTTCTCCTAGACCTCTAAACAACTTCTGATTACCACCAACCATGGTATACCTTTGAAACTTTTGCCTGGGTTGGAATTGAGAAGCACAGTGTGCAGTGGTTCCAATCCTTTTTGGAGAACCAGTCTCAGAAGGTGGCGTTGGGACATTTCTGTGGTGCACTGTCATCAATTTTCAGATAACACATATTACTACCTGACTTTTCTGTCTGCTTATCTCTTGAAGGCTTTTGAATCAGTGCCTGGAATTAGTACTGGGTTGAGTAAGGGCGAGCAAACTAAAACTTTTTCCGGACAAAACGGAGGTGCTGAGAGTGGAGGGAATCAATTGCTCTTACTAAAGGTGTTCCAGTGGTGTTAGATGGGGTTGTACTCCCCATGGAGCATCAAGTTCACAGATTGAGTGGGCTCTTGAACTAACTGGGGAAGCCCAAGTAGCTATGTTGGTCAGATATGCTTTTTTCCCAGCTTTGGCTGGTACACCAGCTGTGACCCTTTCTGGGGAGAACACAGCTTCCTATGATAATTCATGTGCTAGTGACTTCCAGGCAAAAGTACTGTAATGCTTTCTGTGTCAGACTGCCTTTGATGTTTGGAAACTTTAAGTGGTAAAAAATGTTGCTCCCTAGCTACTGGTTAAGGCCAGATGGTCAGAACTCATCACACTAATATTATACCAGTTGCAGTGGTTGCCAGTGCTTTTTCAGATGCAATTCACAGTACAGTTAATGATCTTTAAAGTCCTTAATGATTTGGAAACAGGTTGTATTAAGAGCTGCCTCCCTGCATATCTATCCATCCTTTATGTTATATTTTGGAGACCCTGTTGAGATGCCAACCTATAGCAAAACTCTTAGGCTGGTGGGCACACAGATGCCTTTTCACCAGTGGCCCCCAATAATGAAACCCGATTCTAAGTGAGATCAGGCATGGCCCCCTATTAATTTTAAATGAGCATTAAAAACTCATTAGATGCTGTTTTTCAGAGCTAGGTGACGTGCATTTTTACATGGAACTAGTTATTGTAGTTGTTTCGCCTAAAACATGATTCAAATGCCTAATAGATTCATAAGTAATAAATAAATGTACTGTGAAAATACTACAATTTTCTTTTACATATTTCACCCTTATAATATCTATTTGTTTTGTCCAGGGCTATTTTTCAGCCAGAACTCATTGAAACTCAGTTCTGGCACCTCTCAGGCAGATGCCATTGCCATTATAAGAGAACAAGGGAGCTGTTCAAGGTGCATTCCAGCACCTCTTTTTCTAGAAAAATGGCACAGGTTTTGTCTGTTCTTCACTATTTTGTCTTTATAATATGAAGTTTAAACGATGCTACATTATAGGAATCTGCGTTATATTGAGTCAGAGCATTGGTCCATCTATCTCAATATTGTCTACATTGACTGGCAAAAGTTCCCCAGGATTTCAGGCAGGAGTCTCTCTGGGAGGTCCTGGGGATTGAATCATAGAATCATCATAGAATCGTAGAGTTGGAAGGGACCGTAAGGCTCATCTAGTCCAACCCCCTGCAATGCAGGAATCTCAGCTAAAGTATCCACGACAGATGGCCATCCAACCTGTGCTTAAAAACCTCCAAAGAAGGAGAGTCCACAGCCATCTGAGGAAGACTGCTCCACTGTTGAACAGCTCTTTACTTTCAGAAAGTTTTTCTGAATGTTTAGTTCGAGTCCCCTTTCTTGTAACTTGAAGCCATTCGTTTGAGTCCAACCCTCCAGAACAGGAAGAAACAATCTCGTTCCCTCTTCCATGTGACAGCCTTTATGATATTTGAAGATGGCTGTCATATCTCCTCTCAGTGTCCTCGTATCCAGGCTAAACAAACCCACAGCCCCTCGACTGTCCTCGGGTTCAGTATTGGACCACTTTGACTGGATATCCCCAGCTGATGTAGACAGATTCCTCCAAGCTGGAAAGCCCACCACCTGTCCTCTCGACCCGTGCCCGTCCTGGCTGATTAGAGCGTGTCCAGAAGAGGTGCGGGCCCCCCTGGGGGATATCATCAATCTGTCCCTTGGCACCGGGACATTCCCAGGGGAACTGAAGGAGGCAGTGGTGCGCCCGCTCTTAAAGAAAACATCATTAGATCCCTTAGATCTATCCAATTACCGCCCGGTTTCGAATCTTCCATTCCTGGGTAAGGTGATTGAGAGAGCGGTTGCTGAACAGCTTGGTAGGTTTCTGGATGAAACATCAGCTCTGGATCCATTCCAGTCCGGCTTCCGCGCTGGTCATGGGACCGAGACGGCTCTGGTCGCCCTAACAGATGATCTCCGCAGGCAGCTGGATCGAGGCGGGTCGGGGCTGCTGATTCTTCTAGACCTGTCAGCAGCCTTCGACATGGTTGATCACGAACTCCTGGACCACCGCCTTGCCGACGTGGGGAACCAGGGCACAGTCCTTCAATGGCTGCGCTCGTTTCTCTCTGGTCGGGGACAGAGGGTGGCGCTTGGGGGGGAATTGTCATCCCGCCACTCCTTGGTGTGTGGTGTGCCTCAGGGTGCAATACTCTCCCCGATGCTTTTTAACATCTTTATGCGCCCCCTCGCCCAGCTTGTCCGGAGTTTTGGGCTGGGCTGCCATCAGTATGCTGATGACACCCAACTCTATTTGTTGATGGACGGCCACCCGGACTCGGCCCCAGACACACTGATCAGATGCTTGGAGGCTGTGGCTGGATGGTTACGTGGGAGCCGGCTGAAGTTAAATCCTTCGAAGACAGAGGTCCTCTGGCTGGGACGGGACGACATGGGACTGAGGGGGCAACTCCCATCTCTTGCGGGGGTGCAATTAGTGCCAGCACCGTCCGTTAAGAGTTTGGGTGTAATCTTCGATACCTCCCTCTCCATGGAGGCGCAGATTGCAGCTACAACAAAGGCGGCATTTTTTCATCTCCGCCAAGCTAAGCAGTTGGCTCCTTACCTCTCTCGCCCTGACCTAGCCACTGTGATCCACGCGACGGTCACCTCCAGACTGGATTATTGTAACTCGCTCTACGTGGGGCTGCCCTTGAGACTGACCCAGAAACTCCAGCGGGTGCAGAATGCCGCAGCGAGACTCCTTACGGGGTCCTCGCTTAGAGATCACATTCATCCGGTGCTATACCAGCTGCACTGGCTCCCGGTGGAGTACAGGATCAGGTTTAAGGTGCTGGTTTTAACCTTCAAAGCCCTATACGGCCTAGGGCCCTCGTACCTACGGGACCGCCTCTCCTGGTATGCCCCACAGAGGAACTTACGATCTTCAAATAAAAACACCTTGAGGGTCCCAGGCCTCAGAGAGGTTAGGCTGGCCTCAACTAGAGCCAGGGCTTTTTCGGCTGCGGCTCCAACCTGGTGGAACGCTCTGTCACAAGAGACAAGGGCCCTGCAGGACTTGACATCTTTCCGCAGGGCCTGCAAGACAGAGCTGTTCCACCTGGCATTTGGTCAGGGCGCAGCCTGACCCCCTCCTCTGGCAATCTTTACAAAGCTTTAGTTTATGGTTGCCATCAATTTTGATTTTAATTCATTTTTATAATGTTTTATAATGTCACACTGTTTTAATGTTGTTAGCCGCCCTGAGCCCGGCTTCGGCTGGGGAGGGCGGGATATAAATAAAATTTATTATTATTATTATTATTAACTCCTTCAGGTGTTCCTCGTAAGGCTTGGTTTCCAGACCTTTGGTCATCTTGGTTGCCCTCCTGTGCACAGGTTCCAGTTTGTCCACATCCTTCTTAAATTGTGGTATCCAGAGTTGGACACAGTATTTTAGGTGTGGTCTGACCAAGACAGAACCTGGGACCTTCTGCTCTATCACAATGTTATGACCTTACCCTGAATTATATTGCCAATTATATTGGCACTTAGATTAAACAAATGATACTAAAGTGATATTCTGGGGTTTGGACAAAGTTTTTTCGTTGCTCCATGGCCTGTGCATACTGTATGTAGCTTGCTGTTGTTTTTATCTTGCTCTTTTCTCAGTGTTCACTGATTTCAATGGTAGGTAACTAGAGTCACTTAATGGGCCACGTCTAGGCCTCCAAGCAATCTCTTCCTCTCATCTCTGGTTGCTAGTCCTTTACTGCTGCCAAGTTACATCAGATGACCTTTGTGTTCGTTATTACAGGCGAAAAATGGGGGGATATATTGCTGCAGATATATGTAGAGAAGACTCTGAATCATAAAGTTTGGAGCTTAGCACTAGTCACTGCAAGTAAGTCCAAAGAAAAATGTTTTTGCAACACTTCCAAAAGATATTCAAACTTGGGCTGAAGGAAGGGAGCCTGGCCACATTGAGTGAGAGGATAGCAGGTTTTTCACATCTTTGATACAGTCTCTACTGAGGTGTTGGCCAATTTGAAGTGGCAATAAATTGATTTATTTGTTTGTTTAATATTATGCACAGTGCATTATTCCTGAGATGCACAGGAAAAAATTATAGACCACTAAACATAACCAAATATCATAGTGATGTACAACAACAATGCAATACAACAAATGGAAACAGTTTTCCAAAGAGGCATCCAAGCCAATACTAGATCAAAGAGCTTTCCTTCCATCAGTGCAGCAACACAGTTGTATACAACACTGTCTTTAAAGTGCTCCATATTTATCTCATTATTTATACTGGTTCAGTCATCCATCATTAGTTATCCTATTCATATGTATCAGTCTTCAAACACAGTTGGGGCTTTACAATAAAGCGTTCATAATAGTTGCCTTGTTTTATCCGTATAGCATCTGCCTGCTTTAGTGTTGCTTCCAACAGGGGCTAGTGAAATGTCCTTTGGTAAATTCACAATCAAGGCATGATGGTTCTGACCCATTCCTTGTTAGCTCACAGTGAGCCACATGTACTTTCATTTTTGGAGTTGTTTCACCTCCTGAAACATGTTTTTCCACCGCCTGAACTTGTGACATCTGTGTAAAGAAGGGAAGTACCAGTCCCACTGAGCACTGGCTAAGTTAAAAGACACATCATTCTGTCAGGGACATCAGGGAACATAAACTTATTATATCCTATTATAAAGTATTAAACAGGGCGGAGCACCGTCAATGTTTTGAGGAAAATATGCCAAAACCAAACACCAAACCCAGACTCCAGCCTTTGGGCATATTCTTAATGAGCAACTACTTTACATAGACTTTCAGTTGCAACTACAATTTATTTAATTACATGTCTGGCCAAATGCATGTAAACCCTGTGGGTTTCAGTTCATGAAGAGGTTCATGAACTACACCATATAGTTGAGGAAAGCGCCGTTGGTAATTTCATTAGAAGTTACAATTTAAGCTTGATGAATATTATTTTTATATTTTTATATTTATTAAATTTGTTTACTAAAGATCACAGGGTGGTTCACAACAGAAAAATACAAAAAATTGAACACAAAATACATAATAGAACAAAAACAAATCAATAACACCCCCTTCCAGAAACACTTATTATTTATTTGAATATCCTTTCATTGCATCTTCTGACCTAAGCAGCCACTATCTTTCCCTCAACAACTGATGGGTACTACTACTTCTATGGCTTTCAGTATAGAGGTGCAGAAGTTTAATCATAATTGGCTCATTTAAATTACACTTGTGTTTAGATTTATTTTTCTTCTTAATTTATACTCTTTCCTTGAATACAAATATTATCAGGGCAGCTAACAAGTTTATAGTTCTTATGTTCCTATGGAAGCATAAGAACATCACAAAAGATTTATAGCTGAGAAAATAATGTTTTTGCTTGCCTTTGAAAGAACATAAGACGTGAGCCTACTGGGAAGATCATTCCAAAGATGGAATGTTAAAGCCCAGATGGCTGTCTCCCCACCTGGCAAGCCCTATCATGGGGCATGTGAGGGAGGTCCCCCAAACCTGCTAGTGCACAGGCAGCTTAATGTGGGAGTACATGTTCCTTTCTGTACCCAAGTCCCAAGCCATGTAGGACCTTGTGCCTGCAGATATTTCCATTCCATAATAACATTCATCTGACTTGTTTCATAAAGCATAGTATAATCTTACCTAAGCAGTAAACTTTTTTATAAGTTCAGTTTCTTGTCATCAGAGGCAGCTTTAAAATTGTCAATAGGTAATGATGATGAACCCATAATAGTGAAGCATCCAAATTTGTGTATGGGACACTCCTGCAGTTTCTTGCACCCTGACTCCTGTACTTGGAAACAGGATGCTGAATCATAGTCATAATATAGAAGGGAGTATATATATTTTTAAAAATATTTAGTATAGATATTTGTAATCTTCTCTGCGTCCAAAGATCCCAGAGTGGCATACATTAAACAACAATTTTACAACAAAGAAAACTAAAACACAAATAAATTAACTTCATCATAACATTCATTTACTAACCCATATAAAAATTCATGGATAGAAAAAAGCAAAATA
This sequence comes from Podarcis cretensis, assembly GCF_951804945.1. Taxonomy (NCBI): domain Eukaryota; kingdom Metazoa; phylum Chordata; class Lepidosauria; order Squamata; family Lacertidae; genus Podarcis; species Podarcis cretensis. The sequence continues at coordinate 41,014,749 of NC_137170.1, read as the reverse complement.
AAAGTATTGTCAGTTCAACATGCTCTTCATCCATCCTCAGGAACTGGAGAAAGAGGCATGTCTTTGCCTGTCATCAGGATGAAAGCAATGTAGGGGCTTGACACACCACAGAATGGAGACAGTTGCAAAGATGTGGGACTACCACAAAGAAAACCCTGTTCCAGACCATGCTGCTACAAACGTTTTCAACAAGGGGACCACCAGTAGGGCTTTCTGTGAAAATCTGAATGAATGGGCAGCCTAGTATAGGATGAGATGCACTTTCAGATATTTGGGACCCAAGGTGTTAGGATTGAGTTGCAAGGTTAACTGTTAGCGTTTGAATGAAAAACAATTGACTAGAGGGAATCTTACTTAAAATGCTGAGTAAATCAATTCATATATCTCCATTTGGGAGCTGCCTCTCTCTGTAAGAGGATGGGCTAATTTTTTGCGATCTGTGAATAAAGAGTGTGTGTGTGTGTGTGTGTGTGTGTGTGTGTTCAAATATAGTGCATGCCAAAGCAAAGTGTTCAAAACTAGGATACAAGGATACACATTGTAATGCTGGGAATTCAAAAGCAAACTGGGAATTGAGTGAAATAATTCTGTCCCAAACAGTAGTAAATGTACGGAAAAATTGGTCAATGAAGCAAGTAATCTAAGGCAGCTGGACACTTTTATCTCAGGGGAGAAGGGATTGAAGGATGAAGTGATAAACCAGGGATATAGCGATGACATATACTGGAAGGAAAAAGGCTTGTTGGGCCATGTGTGCTTTCCCAAGATCAGCAGGTTCTTACACCTCTCAATGTCATCAGGTGAATCATTGCCATATTTCTTCATAGCGTCAACATGTCTGAAGATTTTTTTATTTTTTTAAGCCTCAGGAACTGTATTTGCCTAGTTCTATGTGAGTGAGAAATGTGCTGGATGTACCAGGTTTGGATTATTTCAGTAGATTTAAATGTAAGATCCCCCCCCCCCCGCCCGCCCAGTTTTCACATTATTCCTTTTTGTATCGCTTCTTTGTTGTCTTGTTTTTTAACCATAAAAGTTACAGGAGTGTTGTTATACAGTATTTGTAGCCACAAACAATGTAGTTAGACATGTAGGTAGACATGTATAGGATTGCATGTTTCTATTACTGTGTTCAGATTTATACAACTAAAAGTTGTATGTCAACTACTACTGTATTACCGATATTCACTGATTTAATGTCACAACAAGATGCGAAGGCAGCCCAGGTCTTGCTGATAGCCTATGAAGTATGTTATATGAGTTAGGAGTGGGCGAGGATCAATTTAAGTGTAGGTGAACAACAGAGGAAGGCTGACTCCACCCCACAAATGGAGGAAGATTAAGCTCTTCCCACCCAGAGATTTGATGACAAAACCCAATTCTGCATTTGTGTCTACTGCCACCGCATCTAATTTGGCCTTATATAAAAAAAGCACGTATTTCCTTGAGGTTAGAACAGGAAGCAGAAATACAGTATCACTGCTATATTTTAGAATTGGGTGTCATGAATGTTGAAGGGGGCAGATTTGTACAATGCCTATTGTGGCTCTAAAATTACTGAGTTTGACATGTGCTTGTTACTTCTAATCACCAGTTTTGTAAACAGTGACCCCTAGTTAAAGAAGTACTTTTTATAGAATTTTGGGTTCACTCTGACACTGTGCAAGCAGTTTGGCAACATGGGTGTTTCAGAAGTAAACAGAGGAACGTTAATGGATACCAGCAAAAATGTAACTTAAGCCCTTATGTTTAACTGTACTGACCCATTTGTTTATGTCTTGTCATTTGACCATGTAAAGACATCTGAAATAAGTTTTTCCACAACACTACTATAGAATGCTTTGAACTGTTGTCATGTTTAGTTTCAATTACTAATTGTTTATAATGAAGTGCCAAAAACAAGTTATTCAAAAGGAAATTTCACAGTAACGTGAACATGTTTAAAGTCAGAACAACATACAGTATAGTAGTCATTTCCTTTCATTTTCTATTTGATTAATTTTATTATTATTTCATTTATATTCTACCTTTTATCTGAAGATCACAGGGTGGTTCAATCAAGTTACCTGCAGTCTAGCACCAAACTTGAATGTCATTTTTTAATATAATCTTGGCTGTGTTATTGTTTAAAGGCACATATGCCTCATTATTGTTGCTTTCAATGCTGCTTGGATATACTGTACATAACTGTGCAGGATTGCAGCTCTTATTAGAATAGGCTTTCCTTTCCTTTCCTTTCTTCCTAATGTTTTGGATTTTCTAGATGAGCCCCTCCCAGTATCCAAGAGTAGAATAACAAATCAAACTTTGGGCACAGGTTGCTTTTTCAGTACATCAGTATGCAAGGTTTGTAATATAGTGCAAGTTTGCTCAGTTCCCTGCATTTCAATCCCTTGGCAGATTTAGCATTTATGTGAAACTCACTCTATAGAAATCTTGTTGCAATCAAGAACTGTGTATTATACTGGTATCGTGTGTTCTATTAAAACCATGTGTTGCCTATATTTTGCCCAATTTTCTTTCTATGCTAAATTTTATTTCAAAGGAAACCTTTGGCTTACCTAGGGCTGCCAGATGTCCCTTATTTTAAGGACATCTCTTATTTTGAAGCACTGTCCTTGATTCCAAAATATAGCACTTTGTAGACGATAATGGGTGCCTATTATTTTCAAAACTGAATAGCTTCCTAGCACTCCACGGAACAGACATTACAAATTCACAGTATCTTTCTCCCCCACCCCCAGCCCCCTTTTAATTGTTGATTTGGCAACACCAGCCATTCTTTTTCACATGAAAAATACTAAGGCCAATTGGATTTGTTTTATTAAAAAACCAGATGTGTCTGCTTTCGACCAACACTTTATGGGTAGAGAACAGAGCTGAAACCCATAGTCTGCAAACCACTAATTCAAGAATACTTAAAGGTAAAGGTAAAGGTAAAGGTACCCCTGCCCGTACGGGCCAGTCTTGACAGACTCTGGGGTTGTGCACCCATCTCACTTAAGAGGCCAGGGGCCAGCGCTGTCCGGAGACACTTCCGGGTCACGTGGCCAGCGTGACATCGCTGCTCTGGCCAGAGCCAGAGCCAGAGCCGCACACGGAAACGCCGTTTACCTTCCCGCTGGTAAGCGGTCCCTATTTATCTACTTGCACCCGAGGGTGCTTTCGAACTGCTAGGTTGGCAGGCGCTGGGACCGAGCAATGGGAGCGCACCCCGCCGCAGGGATTCGAACCGCCGACCTTTCGATCGGCAAGCCCTAGGCGCTGAGGCTTTAACCCACAGCGCCACCTGCGTCCCTTCAAGAATACTTACTTGAAGTCAATGAACTTACCCCAAAGTTAACATTTTGCTTCAGGTTCAAGAGGGACAAAACACAGTGTATCTTCACATCACATGTAATTCACTTTTGTAGTTTCCAACTACAGGGTGTGGTTATGATCGTTTAGTTCTATAAGAGTGGTAGCAAATATAGTGTTATGAATTTGTGGGTGCCAGACTTTTAACTCCTGGACCCAGCAAATATTAAAATATAAGCCACATTAAACTAGGCTGGCTTCCTGATGAAGTAATTGCGGGGGAGATAGGCCATTAAAAGAGGACAAAGTGAAGGGTGATGACCCATTAAGAAAGCCAATAAGGGGGCAAAGACTCTGTGCCATACAAAAATGGAGGGGCCCTTCCTCCAGCTCTGAGTCAGGTAGAAGACAAAAAGACATTTTTTGGAGAAGATTAGAAAGTTTAGGATGGGGCTTTTGCAGTGATGTTACAGGCTGTAAATTACAGCAAGCTGGAGAGGTCGGAGCCACGTTTTGGAGCATGTTGGATTTCTGTTCAAATCCAAGACTTCAGATTTTAGAGAAGCCAGACCCTCTTGGAGTGTAATGCTGGGAACCCCTCCATTGTAGGCTCAGATTGTATATATGTGTGTAAATAGATCATATATGTGTAAATAGACCATAGACACCACAGTCTCCACTGTGTCTCATTTTCCAAAAAGAAACTCAGACCCTGGGTAAAGCGCGCCTGGAACCCCTGAAGTCCTGCACTGCTCAAAGATTGGGGTGACATGCAACAATAGGAAGTTCCAACAAGTGAAGTTTTATTAGCATAAAAATGAAACAGAGAAAAAAAAACATAATTATGTATTTGTTTTATTTACATTTGGGTTAAAATGATATCCCCACTTTCCCACCAAATCAAGATTTTTGGTAATACCTGTTTTAAGTTTTCTATACTTTCCTCCATCCTTGCATGCTTATGGTTTGTAGATGTTGTATCTGTCCGTTGTGTAGATTCATCTCTTATTTCCACTTGTCTTCATTTTATCAGGGCAGAACATAATTGAGGCTGACACTTTCAAAGGCCCTACCTTTTGGTATTCTTTTATAATAGAACTTCTTAGAACCCTAGACATTTAAACTGGAAAAGCATCTGGATTTTGCCACATCTCCAAGTATTTTGTCCCTTGTAAGAAGTGGGAACTATTCCATCTCAATGATTTATAATGATTTAGGCTCAAGACACCACCCTCCTTTTTACTGCAATAGCTAATGAATTAATGTAGGAAGTTGGTGGTTCTTCTTCATCTTTGCTCCAGATTGTCTATTGAAGTACAGTGCAGTGGTACCTCGGGTTAAGTACTTAATTCGTTCCGGAGGTCTGTTCTTAACCTGAAACTGTTCTTAACCTGAAGCACCACTTTAGCTAATGGGGCCTCCTGCTGCCACCGCACCGCCGGAGCACAATTTCTGTTCTCATCCCGAAGCAAAGTTCTTAACCCGAGGTACTATTTCTGGGTTAGCGGAGTCTGTAACCTGAAGCATCTGTAACCTGAAGCGTATGTAACCCGAGGTACCACTGTATAAAAATTTAGTTTATCTTTCATTCTTTCTTTAAGTCAAAAGCAGCTTTCTTTGGAGCATAAAAATTGGTGGTATTAGGTTCAAATAGCTTTATTCTATATTCATTTGAAAACTTTCCAGTACATTGTGTTCTCTGATATTGTTGATGTTAATGAACTACATCTACTCTTTGAATTGTTAAGATTATTCAATATTTTTTTATCAAATAAATGCATTAGCATTTCTGGAACAATTACAAGCTGAAGTTCTGAAAGATTCCCCTTGAGTCTAATTTTGAATTCACATACTAGTTCATATGAACTTCTCATTGAATGCGTTTAGCCTATCTGCAGATAAGGAAAAGAGGCTAGAAGAATTTCTTATACTCTAAATATGTAGGCTTTTTCCTGTTAGCAAAAATGGATTTAAGTACAGTATGAATTTTCCTTGTTTCTTGGTATAAAGTTTTAAAGTTAGCACCGCTCCATTTCAATAAAAATAATGTAGAACATTAGAAACAATGAAATAATGCAATAATAAAAACAGTAAAGTTTTCTTCACCTTCCTCACTGCTGTAGTTATAAACCACCTGTTTCTTGTGTTAGCACATGATGCTCTTTGTTGCAAATTCTTGCAAACTTGTTGAGACTTTTGCACTTGTTGCAGCAGCTTCCATCTAGTGCACATGGCACAGGCTTATTATTATTCTTATTATTCTTCAAACCTTTTGCAACTATCTTATACTTGCAGCTCAGCTCACTTGAATCATTTGGAAGCTCTCTGCTCTAGGCTGTCTCTGTGTTGCTTTATTTGTTAATGAACTTGTAATCTTGTCTACTTCTACTGCATCTGCTTTCTCATCTTTTACAGTCTGCTCTGTGTTACTCCAGAAACTTGGCAGAAGTTTAGATATTCTTGAGGGCCTTTTCAAAGGGGAATTCAGGATCTTCCAGTAGAGTTTCCCTGAGCATGTATCTGATATAAAGTACAATTTGGACTCTTATCACAGACTCTGTCAGCTCTCCATAATTGCAAGTCTGACTCAGCAAGTTGAGGTCAGTCACAGATGTATAAATAGTTTCTCTCTCTCTCTCTCTCTCTCTCTCTCTCTCTCTCTCTCTCTCTCTCTCCATATATATATATATATATCTCACTGCATTTTGGAATGCAGTACTCTTCAAACTTTTTCATCGCTATATTATAATTTTGATGCTATCTTTATGAAGCTACAGAGCCACCTGCCCATAATATTCAAAAAGATGGATCTAATGGCATCTAGAAGAAACTGAAGGTTTGTTTAAATTTCTTCCAGTGTTTAGCTGCCTTGTTGGATGGTAGCTTTAACACTTTTGAATCATACAATTGTGGAGGTGGAAGGGATTTTGAAGGTCATGTAGTGCTGCAGTGCAGGAATCTCAACTAGATCGTACATGAGATGACCATCCAAGATCTGCTTAAAATCCTCCAAGGAAGGAGAGTCCAGCACCTCTCATGGGAGTCTGATCCACTGTTTAACAGCTCTTACTGTCAGAAAGGTCTTCCTGATGTTTAGTCAGAATCCATTGGTTTGGGTCCTACCCCCAGAGCAGGAGCTTGTCCCATCCTCCATGTGGCAGCCTATAGATATTTAAAGATGGCTATCATATCTTCTCTCAGTCTTCTCTTTACCAGGCTTTGTTGTTGTTGTTGTTGTTTAGTCGTTTAGTCGTGTCCGACTCTTCATGACCCCATGGACCAGAGCACGCCAGACACTTCTGTCTTCCACTGCCTCCCGCTGTTTGGTCAGACTCATGTTTGTAGCTTCGAGAACACTGTCCAACCATCTCGTCCTCTGTCGTCCCCTTCTTCTTGTGCCCTCAATCTTTCCCAACATCAGGGTCTTTTCCAGGGAGTCTTCTCTTCTCATGAGGTGGCCAAAGTACTGGAGCCTCAGCTTCACGATCTGTCCTTCCAGTGAGCACTCAGGGCTGATTTCCTTCAGAATGGATACGTTTGATCTTCTTGCAGTCCATGGGACTCTCAAGAGTCTCCTCCAGCACCATAGTTCAAAAGCATCAATTCTTCGGCGATCAGCCTTCTTTATGGTCCAGCTCTCACTTCCATACATCACTACTGGGAAAACCATAGCTTTAACAATACGGACCTTTGTTGGCAAGGTGATGTCTCTGCTTTTTAAGATGGTGTCTAGGTTTGCCATCGCCTTTCTCCCAATGAGCAGGTGTCTTTTAATTTCGTGGCTGCTGTCACCTTCTGCAGTGATCTTGGAGGCCAAGAAAGTAAAATCTCTCACTGCCTCCATTTCTTCCCCTTCTATTTGCCAGGAGGTGATGGGACCAGTGGCCATGATCTTCGTTTTTTTGATGTTGAGCTTCAGACCATATTTTGCGCTCTCCTCTTTCACCCTCATTAAAAGGTTCTTTAATTCCTCCTCACTTTCTGCCATCAAGGTTGTATCATCTGCATATCTGAGGTTGTTGATATTTCTTCCAGCGATCTTAATTCTGGCTTGGGATTCATCCAGCCCAGCAGGCTAAACATACCCAATTCCCTCAACTGTTCCTCATAAGGCTTGATTTCCAGACCCTTGATAACTGTGAATGCCTTCCTCTGCACACATTCCAGCTTGTCAATATCCTTCTTAAATTTGTGGTGCCTAGAACTGGACACCATACTCCAGGTGTGTTCTGGCCAAGACAGAATATAGCGGGACTATGACTTCCCTTGATCTGGACACTATGCTTCTGTTGATGCAGTCTGGAATATCATTAGCTTTTTTTGCTGCTGCATCTCACTGTTGACTCTACTAAGATCTCTAGATCCTTTCTGCATGTACTGTTGGCAATCCAGGTGTCCCCCTCCCCTTATATTTGTGCAGCTAGTTCTTCCTGCCTAAGTGTAGAACCTTACATTTGTCCCTATTGAAATCTACTTTGTTAGTTTGGGCCCAGCTCTCCAAACTATTAATGTCATATTGTATCCTGATTCTGTCTTTAGCAACCTCTCAGTTTGGTGTCATCTGCAAATTTGATAAGCACTCCCTCAATACTTTCATCCAAATTGTTTATTGAACGAGTTATTGAACAACAATGGGCTCAGGACAGAATCCTGTGGCACCCCACTTGTCACTTTTTCCCTAGATGATGAGGAACCATTAAGTGATCACTCTATGGTTTTGGTCAGTCAACCAGCTACAAATCTACCTAACAGTTATTTCATCCAGTCCACATTTCTCTGCAAGAATATCATGGGGAACTTTGCCAAAGACCTTACTGAAATAAATATATGCTACGTCCACAGCATTTCCCTGATTCCCACCCCCACCCCAACAAAAAAGATAGAAAAGAGATTCCTCTGTCATGACTTGTTTTTGAGAAACCCATGCTGGGTCTTAGTAATCACAGCATCCTTTCCTAAGTACTCACAGACCGACTTTATCTGCTCTAGGACCTTTCCTTTCCAGTTATTGATGCCAAGCTCACTGGTCGATAGTTACCTGGGTCTTCTTGTTCCCCCTTTCTGAAGATGGGGACAACAGTTGCTTGTATCCAGTCTGCAGAGACCTCACCTATTCCCCAAGAATTCTCAAAGATTTTAGACAGAGGCTCTGAGATTACATCCGCAAACTCCTTTAGTACCCCTGGGTGCAGCTCATCAGGCTCTGGAGATTTGAATTCATTTAAAGTAGCTAGATGTTCCCTTACTAGAAAATACACATAGATATGAAAAATTTAGAGAGAACTATATCATAGTCTGGATAGATAATTTCCTGGTTCACAATTAAATAAAAATGTTAAGTGCCCCAGGAATAGAAATGAGAATTGCGTGTAGAAATCCAAGATTTAATGTAGCTGAAATTGAGCACCGATTTGTCCACCCTATCTCCTTCCCTGGCTGCCCCTCTCTCACAAACAGTATAGTGAGAACTGAGCATGCTCAGTGGAAATGGGATGCTGCTGAATAAAAGAGAAAATTGGGGCTTTTCAGTATAAGTAAAGACTTAGGACCAGTCAGAATACAGCATCTGTACAATATTTATGTGCAGCAATAAGACATCAACAGTTGACCTGTTAATCCCAAAGAACCAAATCAACCCTAACTTGAGGAATTAGCTGATGTCATGAAAGTTAATCTCTCCCTGAATTTGTTGAACTGCTACCCAAAATGATAGGCATAATCAACATCTCACATTTATGTGGCATAGAATTATAATAAATTTAATATAAGTATATGATTAGTATTAGGGCTGAGTCAAAATGGTAAGACTTGTTTCATGAAATCTTTTAACACACTCACCCATGTAAGCAATCTTAGGGGGGGCATATGAACAGGGGTGAAAATATTCACCTCATTTAAAGTGCAGTGTGAAATGACCTCCCCGGCCAGGTGATATACAGTACACAACACGATCTTCTGCCTCTTTTGGCAGGCACTTTGTCAAAAAATGGAAATAATCACAATTTCACTTTGAAAGCTGATTCCCCTCTCCTCCTTTAGGGCCACTGCTGATATGGAAAATGTTGCCATAAGTTCCCCTGAAAAAGTCCATTTCACTGTGAAAACTCACAAAAATTCAGTACAGCCCTAATTTATTTCTTGTTGGCATCCATCTGTCTATAGAGACGAGTACAGGAGAGACATGTTTTGTTGCAGATAGGGCAGATGAATTTAGTCCTTAATGCAGTAGCTGAACAGGAAAGCTTTAGGCCTGTTTTGGCTGGTACATGTTGCAGTGTTCTGTCCCTGGGTATCTAACAAATCTGTTTGGGGATCCTGTGCTTTACTAAAAAGCATGTGGAACAAAATGGCCAAAATTCATAGCCAGACAGTTGTTTGGGCCATGCATTGAGACACGTGACATTAGTGTCGTGTTTGCTGCAAGTTTCATTTCCTGTTTCATTGTTTTATATTGTGATTATAGAAGAAAGCATTTTTCAAAGCTTTCAGTATGACTCACATTCCTCTGTTGCTGACTTTTCATTCCAGCTCAGGCTTGCTGGTTTGTCCTAGCCCTTGTCAGAGGTCTTTTCTTGTTCTCAGGCATATGACTGAAAAGGCAGGCAAGGATTTTTTTTTTCCACCTTGCAAAGTAAACATTGGTGAGATATTAAATTAGCCATGTACTTCCAGACATATCTTATCTTCTGGAGTCATTGCTGTAAACTGAGGTTTCAGTTTGTATGTTGACCTCTTGAATAGCAAACTTCCTTGAAACACAAAGATAAGCAGGGGGGGGGGATAAAAAAAAATGAACAGCAATGATTAAGGGAGTGGGTGGTAGAGTGGATTAGCACACTAGTCTTTTTGCCTCTTAAGAACTGTATTTAAATCTGGCTCAGAGTTGACAAGTGGGGGGGAAATCAACTTAACGATCTTATGATCTAAAAAGAAGCATTGACCCTTACTTTCTATCTAAGAGTGGAGATGCCTGTTGAAAGATTCCATTTTTTATTCTCCAAAGCAATTAACTACAGCATGCTGTAGATAGCACACTTGGATTCTGATAACTGCAGCAAGTAACTAGGATTTTACATACTGTATATGACTATGGAAGGATAAAGCCTTTAGTTTCCCCCTCAAATATCTTTAAAATAATTGGAATCTAGAAAGTAATTTATATCGCATCAAAACCCAGCTGTTTAATTTTTTAATCTCAGCATGTTGTAAATAATTGGAAGGCATGATTGTTGGTAAATGTTAGTCAAATATTTGCAACAGAAAACTTCAATCTTTTAATTAGAAAAGCTTTGTAAGATGTTCTGCACTTTGAGAATGCATTATTGTTATCATTTTTATATCTTATCATATATTATTTCTGTATAAATTATAAGGTTTGGTTCACTTTCCTTCATCACCAGACCATTGCTGGGATATTTCTTGCCTTATACAGGGTGAGTCCTTTAAAAGAGGCTCCGTGGATACAGAGTACACATGTTCCACGGGGCCTTTTAAAAGACTCACCCTGTAGAATGCTGCTAAAATGCTTAGATTTAAACTAGTAAGTACCGGGTAATTGGTTCAAACCTCACTTCTGCCATGACTTAACTAGGTGACTTTGGGCAAGCCCCACATTTTCAGCCCTTAGCACCTCACCACCTTAAAAAAATATGGAGAAATTATAATGACCTGTTTCATAGGTAAGAATTCCAAGCAAGATAATACATTGCAAAGCAATTTGAACACTCTGCTGCTAAACTGATTTGTCCCAAGGGCTGCTTTTGCTGTTGGCCAACCCTTTAAGGGCTGCATGCAGGTGGTATGTGAAGCTAAAAGCAAAAATGGGCACAGCCAAAGTATGCATTGTCAAGAATACATTCATAGGCACATGGACATATTCAGGCAGGCAGGCAGACACACAAACACACACACACACACACACACACACACACACTCAAACAGGAGGGTACACTTACATTCAGCTAGGGAAGCAGGCACACATCCAGGGACACACATCCAGTGCCTAACCCATGCCCCCTCCCCGCCTCCTCTTGCCGCTGCTGCTACTCCATGATGATCAGCCAAGATATGGGGAGGAGGATTTTTCCTTCCCATCACAATACAGATACAGCACTTTCCTTGTTCTTCAGAGAGCAGAGAGTGTGGGAGGAAATCGTAAGCATTGTATAATAATTTTTGCAGGGCAGCCTCCTCCCACACAAAGCTGCCTGTCAGCTGCATTCATTTTCAGAGGGCTTTCTCTCCATTCCACCACTAGGAGAGTAACATTTGGCTAGGATATATATGACATGACTTTCTTGGTTGCAGCATCCTAACTGCAGAATTCCCTCCAAAGAGTGGATCAGTTGGCAACCAAAGTGATAATCTTTAGGCAGGCAGTTAAGATTTCCATATTCCACCAGGCTTTTGATTTATTTTAATTCCTACTTATTTGATGGTTTGCTTTGTCTTATTTTAATGCTTATAACTTCATTTTAATGGAAGCTTAAAGTTGTAAATTGCCTGCAGGGCCCTTTTGAGGACTAAAAGAAATATGTAAATTATTTTATGCATACGTAGTAATAGTAGAATAAACAGAATTACAGAGTGCATGCTTACTTATAGAGGAGACAGATGCATATGTGTTGCCTCGGAGCAGTATGGATCATTTTGTATTAGTAGCTCAGCTGAAAAGTTTTAATTTAAATCTGCACTTTTCAATAGTTTGATTCAAAGTCTGCCAGTATACAGCACTGTACATTTATTTAAAATTAGCTACTTTTGTTCATAAGCCCCTGGATGGATTGGGGTCACTTGTGTATTTGCAAAAGGAAATAAATGTAAGAATCCCCTAAAGTTAACACTGGTAATATTATCATGCTGATATTATCATGCTGATATTAACATTTTGGTGGGAAAGAAAACAACATATAAAATACTCCTATGGTCTAAGTCAAAAAGGTTAATCCCCAATAGCTGTACAGGTAATTTTATGTGCTAAAGTTGCTAAAGCAGCACTGATAAATCAGGAACAATCAATGTGTAAAATAATTAATACTAGAATGTGGTAAGTGACTCATTAAATTCCTTTGTTAGGTTATGTAACCCTATCATTACAAAGGATATGAACCACGTGCCTTAGTATGCATGTATTCTAAGATGTGCTCCCTGTTGCACTCATTCACATTATTGGCTTCTGACATTAAATAAATCTGGGCATGATTTATGGAATAGTCTTTTGACAAGAGCTGGAATCTGAGCTGGTGCAGCTTTTACTGGTGTTCAGGACTGTATTCATTATCTCCTGGTGTAATGCAAGTATTACATTTAGTCAACTGAATTATGTGGAGTTCTGTGAGATTCTGTCTCATTCCCTGTAGTCATTGTTCCACTCATAATAAAATTATCCTATCAATTTGCCACAAGAGGAATACAGGACTTCACTAAATTATAGCCATGTGTGCTTTTTGCTATACATGAAGTGATACCAACTTAACAGAAATAATAATAAAGCCCTACTCTCTGTTTTTAAATTATCTTTAGAGAAAAGTGAAATTAGAAGATGGAAGGTATTTCTGAATTTTATGCATTGAAAAGGCTGCTTTTCTAATTAAAAGAAATTGTATTTTTATCTTGCAAGAAAAAATTAAAAGAATGGGGAAGGCACTAAATAATATGTCAAAATGACATCTGGCCTCCCTTATGACTGATTAGTTTGAGAGATTCACTATTTGAGGTGGAAGCTCCGTTTTGTTTCTTCTCCCATCCACCCCCACCTTTGCGTCCCTCACTCTTGGCTGGAAATGGTGATATTATACGCAGACAACAAAATGCCCCATTCTGACAGCTAAAAGCTGAAGCTGAGCCATCTATGTGGCTTAGCGGCACTCTTGAGTACTGCCACACTCAAGACCTGGTCTTGGGAGTGGCCTCAGGGCACTCGTTTTATAAGCCTTTGATGCTCCAATGTGTCACAAAGGTGATGTGCTTTGACTCCAGGCAGCTGTGATGACTGATGGCTCATCATTCTCTAAGCGCCTCCTGATGGCTGAATTATGAAGCAGGGGTCTTCGGGGAACCTCTGGAAGAGTAATATGTAGACATGAGGCTACGCACTAAAGAGAAGGCATAGGGACACAATCCAGTGAAGGACAGACATGCCTAAATATAATTGAAAACAATATGACCTACACACAATATATATACTATTTAAGCCCCATTGATTTTAGTGAGACTTGCATATGCTTACCTTTCTCTGGATGATTTCTACTGAGTCAGAAAGAGGGGATGTGACCACAGTACAATAACATTCAGTTTTTTTAGATTCTATTAGGTGCTGAACAGTTAAGCAAACTATTAAAGCATCATACTCCCAGTGTAAATGGGACCATTAGGGAACAGGGTGTGATTTAATAATCTTATATAATAATGTCACACACATCTGTGAGTCTGTCTGACCATTAATCTCCTCCTCCTGAACTGTTTTGCCATTGCTGGTAGTACAAATATCATCTGAAAACTGAGAGGGAGTAGAAGGTCATAGAATATACTTTGTAGGGAAACCTACAATCTTTCACCAGATTGAGAGCCCTTTCCCCCTTGGAAAAGAAATTGTGAAGAGCTCCAAAAGACCTCTTCAAACTGAGTGAATGGGCAGTAAAATGGCAAATGCAATTCACTGTAAACAAGTGCAACGTGTAAATGTTTGGACACAAAATCTTAATTTCACATAAATGCTTATTTGGTAAGAACTGCAGTGACAGACAAGGAACAAGACCTTGTGGTTGTAGTGGCTGGCCTGTTGAAGATGTGGACTCAGGTTGCAGTGGCTGTGAAAAAGGCAAATTCTGTGCTAAAACTGTCAATATCAGTGTCGTTACACAAATCTACAGTGCAGCTGCATTTGGAATATTGTGCACAGTTCTGGTCATCTCAACTCAAAAAGGATATTGTTGAGTTGGGAAATGTTCAGAAAAGGGCAACCCATCAAGAGGATGGAGGATTTTAATTCCCTACAGAGGAAGTTTGCATCATTTGGGACTTCTTAGTTTAGAGAAAAGGCAAGTTATAGAAGTTTATAAAATTGTACATGGCATGGAGAAAGTGAGTAGGGAAAAGCTTTCCCCCTCTCTCATAACACTAGAACTCATGTACATCCAATTAAGCTGAATGTTGAAAGATTCAGAACAGATAAAAGAATGTACTTCTACATGCAACACACAAACTATGGAGCTCATTCCCATGGGAAACTGTGAGGGGCAACAACCTAAATGGCTTTAAAAGAAGATTAGACAAATTCAGAGGGGAGAGGGCTATTGATAGCAAGTAGCCATATTAGCTATGTTCTGCTTCCACAGTCGGAGACAGCAACATTTCTAAATACCAGTTGCTGGAAACCACAGGAGGGGATAGTGCTCTTGTGCTCAAATCATGCTTGCACAGGCATCTGGTTAGCCACTGTGAGAACAGGGATGCGGCACCCCTGTAGGTGGGCCATTGGCCTGATCCAGCAGGATCTTCTTATGCTCTTAACTACATGTGAAATTGACATCAGCTGCCAATATGCCAATCCCTACATTTACAGTACTTCAGATCTACTTGTATAGCTAGCTAGTACACCTCACAAAGACTGTCATGCTTAAGAGGTCCCAAGTAAAGCCATGACAAAATGTGGACACACAGAGCTGAGGAACAACAAGAACAGATGCTGTCTAGAAACACAACTGAATGACCATGCAAGACATGGTAAAGTAGGAACAGAGACAGGGATGAAACAGGGACCAAGAGAAGAAAGGTTATGTCAGCTGGAAAAGGGAGATGACGTTGGCATAACCTTTCTTCTCTTGATTTAGTGTTTGATTTAGTGTTACATGTCAATGCACACTCATAGTTTATTTGTAGTGAACAATCTTTCATTACTGCTCATGGTTTGTTTAGACAAACCATTTAATGCTAAGCCAAATCATGCCAGAGTCTTAGGGCAGCAGCAGGACCGGGGAAGGAGTGAAGGGGTGGCAATTTTCAGTTTGAGTACCTGTACTCTTGCTTGTTCACACTAAGCCATTATTTGGCTTAGAATATCATAGCTAGCATTAGCAGTGTAAACCAGGCCTTGATGTTAATGTGCAGCACAATAGTTCAGGAAGTTGTACAGTTGACTAGCTCCCTGCAGCAGTTAGATTTATAAAGGGTAAGTAAAAAAAAACACCACATAACCTTTTTTATTTACGTCCACTTTTGGTTGAAGGGTTTGGTTAGATTTTAAATTGTTATTACACTTTATGTTAAACTGTTTTAGAAGTTAGACACTGCTGTTATTTTTAAATGTTTTTTATGGTTGTATCCCACCTTGGGAAAACTTAATGGCTTGAACAGTGGCTTAGAAATCCTTGAAACAATTAATTAATTAACTAACTAACTTTTACTGTTGTCAGATTCTAATGGTGATACTCCTTGTCAGAGGATTGTTTGTGCATAAAAGTTAGTGTATAAAAACCATGAAGGAAATATTATGGAAAGCAAGTCTTTGTTATTTGTATTCATAGCTTCCTATTTGTCCCAGGAAAACAAAGTCTGCTATGTGTCATTGAATAATAGTTTTTACAAAATTATTAAGAATTAAATACTGTAGAGCCCCTATATTCTGGAACTCAGCTAAAATTCCTGATTATCTGGAATTCTAACACAACACTTTGCCTATGCAGAAGAATGCTAATGCAAAATGGAATGTTGGCCCTAGAGCATTCAAGGAGATTTTCTTATTCTTCTTATGAGGGAATATATAAGGGGTATGAGAGGAGTGGTGGTGGATGAGGTAGATAAAGCCATCTGTAGGAAACATTTGGAACACCTTTCTACATTCTGAATAATTTTGCCGGACTTAGATACCATTGGTACATCATTTTATTTTTAAAAATTGTTAAGATCATAACACATTATAAATTTTAGCCCTTTAATCCACATATGTTCCCATTGTTCTATCTATATATTATAAACATTTTTTGCCCATTTAATCATGTATTCTTTAGCTTGTTCTTCTTGCATTTCACATTTCAACAAAAGTTTACACATTTTCACAATAACATGTTCATCATCCGTACACAATTGTATTTCAAAGTCTGTCTTTTTTGTTCTCTATCAAAAGTCTTTTTAGTCAACTTAAATCTCTCTGCTAGTTGTAATGAGTTGTAAATGAGAAATGAGTTGTAAATGAGAAAACCACTCGAAAATATTACCTTCCACTGTTAGGAAAACATTGGTTCTGAGGAGAGAGGAAGTATCACATAGGTGTTCTGGATGAGTGTTTTAGGCATAGCAGGCAGCAAGGGAGAAGGGGAAGAGTTATTTAAGGGGCCAGATGATTGAGCTGGAAGAGTAAACTGCACAGGCAGGAATTTATTGGGACATGAGACTGAAGAAAGCAAACTCAAGAAGGGCTTTAAAGTTAAGGGCAATGGGTTTATGCTGCTTGTGGGAGTACATAAGAATCCACTGCGGGGAGTGTATCTTGTCTGAATAGCAAAAGAGATGCATATTTGTGGCAACAATATTGATAGAGGTCAGAGGGCTAGTGAGCCTTGCCTTTTCCTTCCCACAAATAGATTTTGAAAAGCACTATCGGAATGCAAAAGCTATCTGTGGATAGGATCGCACCCTTAAAGCTATGAGCACAGGTCCATTCATGCACTGGAGTTTCCATTGCTTCTTGCAGCAGCCATTTGTGTTTGCTGAAAAGCCGCTCTTCAGGGTTTTGGGACACTCCAGAATATCATGTGATGCAGCATGAGGGATGGAATGATTTGAAAATCAGACCTTTGTGCATGTGGAAGTGTTTTTTTTTGGAATCAAACCATTGTCAGAAAAGTGGTCCACCACATTCCAGTGTACTGTCACACAAACTGTACTTTGCATGCTTTCAATTATCCCACTGGTTTAAAACCTCCAATACATCCACCTGATGTACATATATGGATGTGTTTGTAGAGTCCCCACTTGATCTTGCCATTATGTGAGTAGCTGCTGGAAGCTTCAGTGCTGTTTGCCTATGAACTTTCTGCACTGTAACGAGATCTCCACCCCTCCAAATAAGGTAATGATGTAGATGTCATGATGCAAATTAATACTATATAATGCTAGTGCATCCATTTTTTCAGATGTTGCTAGATAATGATGTACACAATTTTGGGGGAGGGGATAGCAAATTATAGTATCGATGTGCATTATTTGACTTATTTACACCATTTTGGCAAATAACTTTACATTTTTCTGGCTGAGAAACCTTTGTACACCAGTGGTAACCTAGTTCTTCACTATAGTTATTTGACATAAGGTTGGTAGTGAATAAAAAAAACTATCAACCATGGTTTAATTCAGGATGCAGCCTTGTGTATAATAAAGACCTAACTTGTCAAAATAATATGCCTGGTACTTTATTAAGCATTAGCAGAAGCTTAAGGATTTGTAATGAGAAAGGTAGTATGCTGGTGTTCCATAATGAACCCTATATTTTGGGAGATAGATTAAGGATCGTGTTAGTACCCTAGCCAGCATAGTGCTCAGCTGATTCCCTGGCCATGTTGCTACTGCTGTATGGGAGCCTGATCCAGTCTCACTGACAGATGGAGCAGAGAAGAGGCAATTTCTCAGCATGTATACCAAGAGCAATGTTTTGGTGTCTTGCAAGTTGGTGACCATCATGATTACTCCAAGGAACTCGGGGTAAAAAGCATAGAGAGTGAGACTTATACACTTATTCTTATTCCTATATACTGTATACAGTACACGGTCAATATATTACCTTCAAAAGTCATGGCTGCTCTCCTTTGTCCTTATCTAACTGGAAAACAATTAAAGGTGGTCTGTTACTATGTGCCATGGAACTGGTAACCTCCTACTCAACTTGATGGCCTGTTTTAACCATCTTGTACTTAACTGTGTTGATGGCTTGTTATATTTAACTGTTTTTATGACAATTGACTGCTGCTCCCAGACATTCTCTCCTACTGATTTACAGCTGAC
The DNA here is from genome assembly GCF_951804945.1 of Podarcis cretensis. NCBI lineage: Eukaryota > Metazoa > Chordata > Lepidosauria > Squamata > Lacertidae > Podarcis > Podarcis cretensis. The sequence continues at coordinate 40,996,455 of NC_137170.1, read as the reverse complement.
CTGAAACTGAGGTTGTGGGAGACCAGGCGACTAAAACAGACATGGAACTCAACCTACACAGAAGCTAATTCATTGCAGCACAGATTTTGCAGTTAATTGAAAGTGTGCCTTGGTTTTAGAGTGAGAGAAAACTATTTCTTATCTGTTGTATATTCCGAACGCTGTCCTTCATAGCTGCTTTCAGTTGGTGAATGACATCATATATTAACCATTGTGACAAAATAGGCCTGCTTCGCATTTTTGTTACCATATTTACTCAAATCTAATGCTCACCCTTTTTGGCCAAATCACGTTGCAAAAATTAAGGTGCGCATTAGATTCGATAGCAAATTTACATTCGCCAGCACATACTTTTTTTGGTTTCAAGGTTCTGAAAATTGAGGTGCATGCTAGATTCGATGGTGTATTAGACTTGAATAAATACAGTACATTTGAACTGAAAGCTGCTATTTTAAATGTTGATTTGGGATATGGAGGATCACTCTTGTTCTATTTGCTTGGATCAGTTCCAGTTGATATTACCCACCAGCGTAGAAGTGTTAAGAGTAATGTAAGAATGCATGCCCACTTTTGTTGGCAGAAGGGGATTCTTTGCTGGCTGGTGTTTTCCAATTCCCAAGAGACATGTTTGGCAAAGACTTTCCATTCCTGAGAACTCTTACTGAATACTCATTGTGCAAGTACATACTGATACTCTCACTGTTCTGGTCCCTTTTCACTGTTTCACTGAGCATGATGGCTTCTTTGATTAACATTGAATAGAGAGTGAAAGGGAAACTTGTGTCCTTTTGGTTTGGATCTTATGTTGGCTTTTGATATTCTGTTGCTGGTCACAAGGTGTTGGTATCCTGAATATATTCTTTCATGTATTTGGCTTATTTTTGTGAGGTGGGGCTTTTCATTGGGATCTTCCTTCTGAGTTCCTCTGAGGTTACATCTTACTTGCTTTCTGGTTAAAATGTATTTGGAGGTGGGTTAGCTCATCTATAATTTGGTATCAAGGATGTCACTGCTGTCTGGTTGTGATGAGAGGAAGAATGTGGTTTTTTTAAAAAATGATTGCACAAAAGACTGAGTAATAGTGGCCAGCAAATTATTCGGCCATTACTAGTGAACTGTAGTGTTGGGGTACTAGTTTCCAAGCTTAGGTCCTGATAGGCACTCTGGAAGTCTGCTTCGAGTTGACTAGAAGCACTTTTATCAATCCCATCTAATGCAAGGCTGTAATGGTATCTTTGAAGATACTTCATGCCAAAGTTTTGTAATAAATGGTGCATGGAATCACCCCTGATAACTGTTCTGGGACTACCTGAGTTGCCGAACACAGAATCCCATCTTTTGATGTGCTGTAACAGCTTTTTGAGAACGCACATACCAATACTTCAACACCTTCTTACTATAGCCTTCTGTCTACAATATAAGGTTGTGTTTTGATTTTCAAAGCCCTAGGTGTCTTGAATCCTGCATAACTAGTAGACTGCCTACTTCTACAAATCCTCCCAATATCTGATCCAAGAGTGCTAATTTCATACATCAAGGCACCTGGAGCAGTTTCATAGTGGCTGAGAAAGCTCAGCTTTGAAATTTCCTTTCTCTGTAAGCGTGCCAATGTTCAAGCCACAGTATCTTTTGGAGGATCTTTGTACTGGGGCTGGTTTGAGCTAAGACAAAAGGTATGGGATTAGCATAAATTTGTTTTGGTATGATTTTAATCTATGTTATATATGTTGGAGGGATTTGAATGTGTTGTTTCCTGTTAAAAGCCTTGGGAATGGGGCGTGAAGTAATCTCCTTTGCTCATACAAACAGTTAATATGAGGGCTTCATGAATATGACAGAGATTTATAAACTGTCAGAAATCCCGCCCTCCCTGCCCCCCACACATATGAGTGAGCTTCCTTTCTCATATATTGAAGTATTGAAGCTAGGGGTGTGAGTGGAGAGGTCAGATTGAGAAATATTTTGGCCAGCTGAAATATTTTAATTAATTTACTTAAGTGACTCTCCTACCTAGTGAGGGTGTCATAGAGTAGCAGATAATGTCTGAAATATTTGTAAAACATTTTCAGTTAATATGAACCACTTCGTACATCACAGAGCAATTGACCCCCCACAGTTGTTGAGAAATATGTGAAGTATCATCTCCTTCTCCGCCCTTTCATTAAAGAAAATAAATAAATTACATAGAAAGCTATTAGGTACCCAATAGCCTGAGCTAATTGGGGTGCATTTTATCCCCAGCAACTTCTACAAACACGGTAGGGGAAATCTTAGCATTTAGTATCACAAATTCATTTTTAACGTTATTATACTACTTCAGGAGCGCTGCGGTGAATTATTTTCTTTCTTCTTTCTTTCTAGAAAACCCAGTACATTTCTTTGTTTGTACACACACACACCAAAAAAAAAACCATACCTCACAAAATGGCTTACAATTAAACAAATTAAAATATGCAGGAAATGTATATGAATGTCTTCTTATATTATATAGGTTGCATTTCATCGCAGTCCACATCCACCATATTAACAACCATTTCTGTTTGTGCTGGATTGGCTGCAAGGAGTGAGGATCCTTATATCCCGCATGGTGGCCATGTCCTGAAGTGGCAAGATTTTGGGCTTGGATATTCAGCATTCTTTCAGATATACCGCAATATTTAACTCAACCAGATCCTTTGCTGTATTAATTGTCAATATTTAAAGATCCTCAGGATCAGTTTCTCCACAAAGAAGTAACGTTATTTTTTAACAGTTGCCAGGATGGTGATAGATAAATATTGGAAAACCTTAAATGGATGTATGATTCAGGGGCAATTTGCAAGAATCTGGCAAATAGCCTTGGCAGAAAAAGTAGCACATCAGTGTAAGCTGGCTAGGGGTATTATTAATCACAAATAGTTTCTGGAAACTTGGTTACCATTCTTTGCATATCTCAATAAAGGGGTATCCCAAGCTGGTTCCTCACATCAGAGTTGGAAGGGACCTCAGAGCTCATCTAGTCCATCTTTGCAAGAAAGCCACATGTGTTTTTGGACTGATATGCTACCTGAGTTATGATGCAGTTCTTCTGCTAATGCCTCACAGACAATATATTTACTTTGAGGAATACGAATCAAACTCCTCAGTGTTTGTTTAATATTTATTGTTTATTTTGTAATGAACCTTTTTCAGACACTCAGCTGGGCATTTTAACAACAAAAGATAATGGAAATAATAAAACCTTAAAAATTAAAACAAAGATGAGCTTACTGATTCAACATCTGAACAATCTCACAAACCTATTTGATACTAATAAATAGTCTTCAGAATGCAAATACTGAAATCTCTCTTTTGTCACGTTTGATTGCACCTTCAAGCATCATTAAGCCCTGATCTAGCTGAGCATGTGTGCAGCAGCAAGGGTTTTGTAGGCATAGCCCAGTAAAAGAATCTGGAATACCAACAGCAAGTTGTATGGCAGGGAAGAAAGAGCTGACAAGACCGAATCCAGCCTCCATGCCCTCTTTGAACAGCTGATCAGTGGGATTCCACCATCATTTTCTAGGCTAAGTGTGCACAGCTCCAGCTACTAGACTGGCTGTTAGGTTGGACTAGATAATCAAATGTTCAGAGTCCATTAGCCTGCATGATCCATCATCTGCATAGGAGTATATGTGCAGAACCTTACTTTCATACACATAGCTCCTAGCTGGGCTGAGCCAATAATGTTTCATTTTTTATAAAACGTGTAACATCTAGGGTTTGGCAGTAATGTTATTGAAATCAGATGGCATTTGCATTTTGTGTGTGCCTTTTAATATCTTACACAATCTTATTGACTTTAAGTATATATATGTATGATTGGAGGGGAAATACTTAGGTACAGCTGCACAAATCACTTGGCCAGGGATTCTCTACCTGAACCAGGAGTCAGTTGTGACCTGAAGGGCTTTTTTGTACCTTTGTGACACCTAAGCCATTACCAACATCCTTCATTCTGCTCCTTATTCCTGCTTAGCATCAGCAAGTAGCTGAGCAGCTTAGTGTTCTCTGCCAATGAATGCTAGCTACATGGCAGATTGTGTAAGTCTGTGTGTGAGAGAGAATGAAAAGGAGCAGACAGGCAGTAAAGGACGGAGAATACACAGGCAAGGAAATACCAGGGGTATATATGGTTATGTGTAGTACATATGAGTGTTAAGGAACAGCAGCATAGCAGTAAGTTTCTTTTGGGGTGAGAAATGCAGAAGTAATAGGGAATTTGTTTGGGAAGGGACAAATATATGCAAAAGGGACAAATATATGCAAATATATGCAAGAGTGTGGATGTGAAATAGACTTTCACCCCAAGTTGTTATGTGTTAAGCTCTGCATTAAAATAAAAATATTGGTAGTTGTACCAAAGCACTCAGCTCACAGGCACAATATGAGTTAAACTGAGATTTCTTTTTGGGGAAGGATTAAGGAGTCATGACTGAGTTTAAGACCAGTATCAGTAGGGATGCACTGGTAAAGGTATTCGTTTAAGCATTTATACAAATGCAGTATTGAAACTGCTGAAGACAGTCTCAGCAAAAACACAGTGGTAACTAAATAGACAAAAAGCTCCACTGAAAAATGTTGGGGTATGTTTAAGTAGTAGAGCTCCTTATTCCTTTGCACAGAAACCATTGATTTCTAAGCAGAGGCTTCAGATCTCTACAATACTATACACAAGTTAAACATTTAAGTGAACACAGCTAAGGGCACTGATTTGTGTTCTTGCAAAACACAGGCATTATGCTCTAGCAAGAGCAGTCTTCTTGCAAAAACCAGTGTTTGTGCATGGATGTCTTCCTTTCTAGGCTGGCCCCCATGTACACAAAAGAACAGTGTGCAGAAAAGTCTTCAAAACTTTGGGCTGCACCTGAAAGGTCCCTTTGTGGATTTGGGTTGTATATACAGCACTCAAACAAATAGTAATGCTATCAGCAGGTTTACTGAGTGTGAGTAGAATAAAAGATTGCAAGGCTCCTTTGAGCCCCTTTCAATTTCACCAAATGATCCAACATTTCCAAAGCTGACAATGAGAACCTTACTCTCTAAAGAAAGAAAAAAGTAGTATTTATCAATACTATTATTTATTGACATAAGAATTTCTGCCGTGCCCTACTACACATACAGATCACTCAATGTGGCTTACAACATTTTAAATCACAATGGCATATTCAACCACAATAAGAGCATGAGAAGATTCCAAAAGCCTATCTAGCCATGCATTCTTTTCTCACAATGGCCAGCGAGATCCCCATTGGAAGCCCACAAGCAAAAAATGAGTGTGGTAGCAGCCTCCAGCTTGTGTTTCCCAGCAACTTCTATTTATTATTTAGCAACTGCCACTGATACTGGGGGTAAAATACAGCCATCATGACTCATAGCCATTCATAGTTTTATCTGCCATGAATTTGTCTGATTCGATTTTAGAGCTGTCCAAGTTGGCACCGCCTCTTATGGTAGTGAATCTCATAGTAACTAAGCAGTGTGTGAAGGCGGGTACTTTCGTTTGTCCATCCTAAATCTCACACTATTCAGTTTCCAATGTTATGAGAGGTGGGGAACAAAATTATCCAAACTTCATGGGTGAAGATATTCCATAGTTGGTTGTGGCCACTGAGAAAGCTCAATTTCTTGTTGCAGCCAATCATGCTTCCATCACAGGTCTCTACATCATATTTTAGGCAGAAGAGCAGATTAGTACAAGAAGTCCTTTAGATTATATGGACTCAAGGCATTGAAAGCTTTACAGATAATTACCCATACTCTGAATTGTGCCTACAAACAGTACAACTGTTGCAACATAGGCAATCCATGGCAGCCATATTCCAGATCAATTGAAGTTTCCAAAAATTCCTCAAAGGCATCCTGCAATAATCCACTTTGATAAAATTTAAATATGTGTTTCCATAACAAGATTTGATATCCTTAGGATTGGATGCAGTTGGCAGACCACTGCCAACTATACATCCAGGTGCAAAGCAGAGTTCAGAAGCCTCCCTGAAACTGTGAAACTGTTTTGCAAGGGGAGTACTACCCCCACTCAAAACAGGCTGAATCCCCTTTCCAGGGTCAATTTACCTTCTGTCCAGGAGCATCTTTGTCTTGTCTGGATTAAATTCCAGTTTATTAGCCTTCATCCATTAGTTTTGAATAACAAGTAATTCAGACCATTAATTACACAGAGAGTCTAATACCTACTATTTCCTACTTTCTCGCTTCGTGTTTGCTTCTTTATTCCGAACAGCTACTGCTTAGAGACCTTAAAGAATTCCTTTTTTGAAAAGAAAGTTTTCTTTGTATAGAGTTATGCTAATTAGTACCTTGTTTGTGGTTTCATGAGATTTATGAGAAGCTGCTCTGAGCCCTGCATAGAAAATTTCAGGCTATCTTCATATCTGTCTATTAATTTGTTTATCATTCTATCTGCCTACCTATCTGCTGAAATTTAAAACAGGGTAATAACTTTGAGCCCAGTGACACTAATGCAGCATTAGATTAAAAGAATGTTACTTTATATAGGCGTAAAAGTAATTTAGAGGCACTTAGAGGAAGCTATATACTTAACATGATTCTTGGCCAGTAAAGACAGGTTGATCCCACTCATTTTGGGATTGCTAATTTGCAGTTAATTAGGAAGATTGATTCTGTTCTGTGATGCATAGTTTCAACCCCAAATGCATTTTTTTCTGGTTTCTGTGACACAGGGCTAGTTATCAACATCATGATACAAATATTACTGAATGACACAGATTCTCATAAAATGGCAGTAGTTTTTTTGCTTGTGGGGGGAAGTCTAGTAACCATTAATAGTATTTAACTGTTTTTTTTTCCTTGTGATGGAAACCTGGTACCATTTGTATTTTAAAAATTTATTCATTTACCTGGAAAGTATATTGCAGCAAGGAGGTTTCTTCAAAACAAAAAACACAAAAACACTATTTGATAGTCTATCTGCCAAATTTAAAAAGTTGTACTTTGTATTTATTAAAATCTTCAGTGTACCTTTAAAAATTGGCAGCCCCAGCTTCCATGTTGCTGTGCAGGCCTAACTGGCCTCTGCAACGTATTTCTCGGTCCATAGACTAATATCTCTAATTCCTTACCATCTTTCCCTGGCGTTCCTTTATCCCACTCCACTTTGAGTCCTCCTCTTTTCTACCTTGAAACCATCAGACCAATACATCTCACCCTTGCGGCTCAGGCCTCTCTCATGTAGCCATGAACTGTCCTAAGGAAGACCAGTCCTCCTTCTCCATTTGAACTTCCCATGACAACATTAACGCAGAGAACCAGCAGAGCCCTTAGTATTGCAAGGTGATGCCTTCCAGTGTTTGAATGCTGCAGAATGGCCATGCTATCCCCTCATCTTTGCTTTGTGCCCACCAAGAGTGTGGGTGAGCACCCTAGCTCTGCCTCCCTCCATTGCTGATTCAGTCATGTTTTAGAATTCCACTTATGCAGGGTTCTCCACATCTGCTGTGCATGATATTTTCTTGCCCCCTTTCTCTCTCATTTTTCTATTATCCTTTCTGGCACGTATCCTTCTGAGACATTACAATTATCTTCTTGTCTTTCCTGATTTCTTGTAAACATGCGCTGGAAGACCCTGTGTTAACTTCCCTTCTCCCTAAACCTTGAAAAAGAGCCTTTTCAACTCTCTGCAGCCTATATTTAAAAATTCCCATCAGTCAGTTCATTTCCTTTTGGTTGCCTGTTTTAAAAAATCCCCTTCTGACCTCTAATAGGCCTCTCTATCTTTCACAATCCTGCTGTGGGTGCTACCCAGTCTGGAAGTCTCTGCGGGGCTTGCACCAGCCTGCTGTATTCAAATCTCATGCTCCGAGGCTTCCCTAGGTCAAACTCACTTCAGAATGAATGTGACCTGGGGAAGCCCTGAAGCACAAGAGATTTGAAGGGAGGATCAGTTTAAAGTTGGGAGGAGAAGAGAATCGTGTTCAGGCGAGGTCTTATTGTTCCCAACCAGTTTTTCCACTTTTGCGTAGCCCTTAGAGATACCAGTTGCCCAAACTATACTTTTACAGGTATTTAGCAGGTCACACACTACTTGGTTAGATGTAAGGAAAATGACTATTTCAATATGAGCTGCTTTTCTGTATTCCTTAAAAACATGACCAGTAATGAAAATGTTAAGGAGGGGGAATGGAAGGCAAACTGGTGTGGTGCATTTAAAGCAGATTGCACCCTGTCTTTGAGGGGAAAGAATGTAGAGGGAAATAGAAATTGCTAGCATGTGTTTAAAAATGCAAAGGTAAGAATATATTATTGATTGGTACTTTGTCTGTTTATTTACACCATACTAGTAGTGTTAAGATGTCTGGCTGTAATTATCGAGAACAGCCTACCTGTCAAAGAGCGAGTGGTTGTTTCACCATTGTCTGACTGCAGTAAATCATCAGATGTGTGGGCCTAATTCAGAAATAGGAAAAAAGGATACTGTCACAAAACATGAAATTTCTTTGTATGAGAAAGGAGTCTGTTAGAAGTGTTACTATTACTCTGATATATTTACCTATTGACAAAATGCAGGAAGTACAAGGAAGCACAGTTCTCCTATATAGATGCTTAGTATATGTGTTTATGTTTGTGTAGCATATGTACATATATCTTTAAAATGGCAGTTAAAATTACTGGGTAATTCATAATTCATTCTTGAAAAGAAAGAAGTCTTATGCCTGCAATATAACTGATACTATCCTGTCTCCTGGTTACATAATACAGTATATAAAAATACATCTGTCTTAATGTTACATTGCTGCGATTTTGAGTCTAGGAACAACCTTGCAGTAGGGACAGAGTGACCTTTTGGGAAGGAAAAAACCCAGAAATGAAATGAAATACACTTTCATTTTTGAGAAATATGCATGAAAGTAAAAATTTGACAGCATGAAAGAACATAAGCAAATATATCTTTTTATTTGAAGATAAAAAAGAAGCAGAGACTAGATAGGGAAAGGGGGGGGGGGACCTGTGAAAAAAACAGATGATGCAGTTTTTACGAATAAGCAGCTTAATGTATCTTGGCACCCACAGTAAGCCTTGTAGGAGCTCAAAGTGCCTGAGGCAATCTGTGAGCAGAATAGCAATTTTATTACTTTGTCATTAAACCAATTTCACAGCAGTATTGTTTGTTAATGAGCAGCGGCAAACGAGCGAAGATGTCACACACTGGAATAGCAGTGAGATTTGTGACCCAAGCTCAGAGCACTAGGATGGAAAGACCACGGCTATAAAGAAGGAAATACTTTGGGATGAAATGCAAAGTCTATACAGCAGAGCTTGTGTTTATGAGCTACCATTTTGCTAAGAGCTGTGAGAGAAATAAAGGTCTGGAAATATGCAGTTAAAACAGGGCCTATAAAATTAAAACCAAATTAAAGCATAGCAGAGGATTACTGCACAGGCTGTACTCTACAAAATATATCTTAAGTGATGAAGTGAAATCTCAATCAGGTTTGTTTGAATTTCACTGGTATTTATGAAATCCGGTTGTTGTTGTTGTTTTTTTAAAAAAGAAAGCAAACACCAACAGATTCCCAAACAAAAGCAGCTGCCTCCCACAGTGGGCTCTTACTCATAAAATGTGGGTCTCTTTGTGGAAATTCAACTTCCCAGTTCTTAATTAGAAACTCACCTTCGATCTACAGACAGAATTTATATTCAGGCATATGCTTGCATGTGAATACTGGGCACATAATGGCAACCCGGCTCCTCTGCTAAACAGTGAATCAAAATCACATAGCAAAGATAGATTGCATGAGGCTGAGCACTGCATTATTTGATGGGGGACCTTTTTCTTTCTTTCTTTCTTTCTTTCTTTCTTTCTTTCCTTCCTTCCTTCCTTCCTTCCTTCATTCCTTCTCTCTCTCTCTCTCTCTCTCTCTCTCTTTCTTTCTTTCTTTCTTTCTTTCTCTCTTTTTCTTTTGAGCCAGCACGCTGGTCTTACAAAGAGATTGGGAGACAGCCTTGAGGGATATAAGAAACAGTGCCAAGCAGGCACATTACTGAATCCCTGCAAGGCATCTCGAGGTGAGTTTGCTGCCTGAGCTGTCTTTCCATGTTTATACATAGGGAGAACTAGTTCAAGCAATGCAATAAGTGGATCAACATAACTGACTTAAAGTGTGGGGGGAGGGGGGAATTAACCCACCATTTTGCTCCATTTGCACTATAGATAGGAAAATAGTTTTGCTGTCTGGACTTGCTACTGAACAATCCTACTTCTTTCCTGTAATAAAACCCCACCCAATAAGCTTTCATTGTAATTACATTTATTAAGGATAATTACTATCCTAGAAAACATAGATATGTATCAAATGCTTCCCATTTTGTTGTTGTTGTTTTTACCTCCCCATTCCACACCCATAAATATCTATCTAGGTAAGGAGTATATATATTTGGCACACATAAATAGATAAGATAAACCGAAGGAATGGATTTAGTACATTGCAGTGCACGTCTGAGAGAAGCCAGGAAGAGATGAATGGAGAGAGAGAGAGAGAACGTAGCCAGACTGAATAATGCAAGTCACTTCAGTTCACAAGAACGCTGACATCTCCCACCAGTGATTAATATTCTTGGATGGGTGCTTTTATACCTTGATAATGCGTACATGTTTTCAGCTATTTAAACTTAACTCAGCAAAGGGGACACTGCAGGAAGTGCTCATTGTTGAGCAGTAGGCGGTGCTCACAGTTCTGGGAGCTCAGCTTAAGACTGTTTTCTGCCTGACAGGGCAAGACCCCTAGACTAATCACTGGCTGGGTCTATGATAGTTGGCAGCCATTCAGTGCTGGTCCTCTGCCAGCAGTATTACTAGATAGCCAGACAGATCAATTCACTTTTACATTCCCACTATTATTTATAGCATGCTGTATATCTGCTCTTGCTTATGAACTAATGATTAGCAAATACAGTACACATAAAACATAAGCATTTGTTCTGGAGAAGGCTTTCTGCTGCTGATATTGCAGATAGTTTTACAGGTCATAGAGCCTTAAGAAGGATTTAAAGGGCATATATTTTGCTTATTTTAAATTAGTGTTAAAACAAAACAAAACAAAACACCCTGATGAAAATAGATCTCACAGTTCAAGACCCTATTTTGAATCATGGGCATTTTAAGAAGGAAACAAATACAAAGCTACTTTGTAGGTGCATGGCTCTATAAAATAAGCTGGATTCAGGGTAATTTATGTTTTTGTTATATTCGTCCTTACTGTGAAAAACTGGAGTGAATCCAGAGATCCCATAAGTGGAGTTCGACTCACGGTTTCTCTCATGGGAAATGGGAAGGAGATTTTCATTGATTTCCCTCTTTACCCTGCAGCTTCCTGTGCCTCCTGAAAATCTATTTCTAAGTGTTTGAGGGTCCTCCTCTATGGCATGGGAGGTGGTACAGGAGATCCCACACTTTTTTGTTATGATAAAATTACTTAGCTTTCAGCAATGGAAAAGCTTTCATTAAGGGGAAAGGCCATAATTCACTGATAGAGCATCTGCTTTGCATGCAGAAGTTCACAGATTCAGTCCCCAGCATCTCTGTGTCTGCTGCAGAAACATAGACCTAGATGGACCAGTGGTCTGGTTCAGTATAAGGCTATATTCTGATCCTATGTTCTGATCAAGATTAACCCCCTAGGCAATGGGGTTGCAATTTTGGTATAATATTGCAGTGCCATCCTGGGGTTCTATTGATAATTTCACTAAGAAAGCAGTGCCTCCCAGTTTAGTCCATCACATTTCCCCAGTCATGCTGCTGCTTGACTGTTACTTCGTTCCTATGTCAGTCCTGGCCATTTCACTGAATGAAGGTGAAGAATACAGTGGTACCTCGGTTTACATACGCTTCAGGTTACATACGCTTCAGGTTACAGACTCCGCTAACCCAGAAATATTACCTCGGGTTAAGAACTTTGCTTCAGGATGAGAACAGAAATCGTGTAGCGGCAGCGCGGCGGCAGCGGCAGCGGGAGGCCCCATTAGCTGCAGTGGTGCTTCAGGTTAAGAACAGTTTCAGGTTAAGAACGGACCTCCAGAACGAATTAAGTACTTAACCCGAGGTACCACTGTACTTTTATGATGTCACTGGAGTCAAAATAGTGTGCTTTTCTGATCTCTGTATCAATTTCTCATTGTGTCATGGTAAAAGAGGCATTGTTTTAAGCACCCCATGTTGTAAGGAAATTATCGTGTTTGTTTTCATTAAAAAAAACCCAACCCACATCTATCATCAGTGTTCAATAGTCCTTTCTGATTATACCTGCCAACCTCTCCCCTTGTGTAACACTTGATAAACTGTGGTATCAACTGTGCCTATCACACCTTATTCATGACCAAATGTTCCCAACTAACATGATGGAATTTCAGATCCTATTATGCTGGAAGTTGTTCATCATAACTACCATCTAAAAGGAAGATTGTCAATAACTTCATTGCATATATGATGATGTTTATTTATTTACATTATTTACAACCCACTTTCCCCTGTGCACACAATCCTAGAGCAAGGAAGAACCTTAAAATATAATAAAATAATATTTGACTAAAACTTAAAGTAAAAGCCGACAATATGCTAACAACATAATTACATGGACCAGAAGAGGGCCACCACTTTAGTCAAATGCTTGCATGAATAGCCACATTTTTACCTAGTATTTTTCACAATTCTCTACAGGATATGTACTTGCATGTTTGAGCACTCATGAGGTGGAGAAAGGATAAGCTTTATTATAGGATTAATAAAATGCGGACAGCAGTATGATTCCATTTCCTTAGAAAAGTGTAGTGTGGGGAAAGCTTGGTAACTTCGTTACTGCCACAAAACTTAACAAATAACTTAGAATCGATCCTTAAGGAACAATAACCCCACTTAGCATTCTTATTAAAGGCTGCTTAGTGTGTGCTGCATCACTGAAATAACTGAAGATACAATAGGTTGTGTTTCTGAAGCAAAATGTTCTTAAACATCCACATGCATTCACTGGCTGTAGATGAAATGAACATTTAATAATGTATCAAGTGCAACATATTTCAAAGTTAACCTTCTATGAAGGAATAGAACTTTCAGCCATTTTGTGTTTGGTTTCTGGTTATAAAGCTTGGGTTATCAAATGGTTGCTTTTTGTTTTAAAGGCTTTCCTGAATGGGAGGATCAAAAGGCATGGGAAGGTTAAAAGTACAAGGGGGTGTTTTGCTCTGGAAGCTGTTTGAAGGAAGGTTAAAAGTACAAGGCGAAGTTTTGTTCAATGCTTTCTGCACAGGTGGGTAAAACGTTCAGTCTATGAACCTGACAATTAAGGGAAAATAGGAACTTAAACAGAAGTCTACTCTACTTCTGATTTGCTAAAAGGTTGTGAGGGGGAGTGAAAAGCTGTATATAAGTCCAGCTAGAAAGTAGAGTAGGTAGCCAGAAAGCTGTCGAGTCAGAAACTTGAAGAGTTGTAGAGCTGCAATAAAGAAGAGCCGTTGAAACACTTAAAGAGTTTTCGAGCACACATGGGCCTGAAGTGATGCAGTCAAGAGAAGATGAGAGTTACAGAACTTTAACCAAGGATGCAAATGGATAAATACTGAATTGGTTAGGAAAATAATCTATAATAGGTATAGCTGGAAGTCGTTTGTTTTATTTAATCGCACTTATTGGGTAAATAAGTTTTTTGTTCTAAAAATCATGTTCTCAAAATATATTTTAATTTGTTGCCTTTAATATGGATATGTTAGCTTCTATGTTATTCATTCAGCATGTAAGCACTAAACCAGGCATCTGTCTGACACGGTTACATTTTCCTTAAAAGAGCAAATTTACAGCCCAGAGGTTTTCTGGATCCTGACTGCTACTAGATTCTCAAGTGGTGGCAATGGTGAAAGGAGACCTGTTATCAACTTTATCCTATTAGCTGGTTACAGCGCCTCCTGACCATTCTTTGGTGTCTTCCCATTTGCACTACTAGAATTCACTATGGTATTCACTACCACAAAATGTAGTGATGGTCACCAACTTAGACAGCTTTAAAGAAGGAATAGACAAATTGATGAAAGATAAACCGATCAATGGCTAATAGCCCTGGTGGTTATATTCTCCCTCCAGTATCACAGGCAGTTGTTAGGAATTGAGTGGAAGGAGGGTCATGTTGATCTTAGGGACTTCCCACAGATATCTGGTTAGCCACTTAGATGGGCCATTGGACTGATCAGCAGGGCTCTTCTTGGCCTTTGGAGTGCCTCAGGATTCTATATTGTCCCCTGTACTTTTTAACATCCACATGAAGCCACTGTGAGAAGTCAGCTGGAGGTTTGGGCTTAAGTGTCATCAGTATGCATATGACATGTGCCTCTACCTTTTGTTTATTCCTACTAGTTCCATTCTATATATGATGGTGATTCACACAAAAACCTACAGTTTTTACAATTGCAGAAAAATGGGCTCAGGAACCATAACATTTATGGATTTCAGTATTTTGGGAAAAAGAAGAAATAGAAGAAGGAAGTGCGTGTTTTCTATTGTTTGTTTGTTTGTTTTTCAGTGACAATACAGTAAAATGACTACAACATCCAGAACAGACAGGCCCAATCTCTGTCCCCTGTGTAAAAACTTGTTCCATGTCCATTGCAAACCTGTGCTCAATCAAAAAACAGAGTTGAGTGGGGGAAATAAGGAAAGGAAAGTGGAGAGGCTAAATCAGAATCACAACAAAGTATTGTAGTCTCTTGATGGTGGGCTGTCTCTTAGTCACAGTTTCAGAAATATATTCCAAATTTGATTATAGTTATCCAGAGTTTCACAACTAATTTATGATGTTATTATTTTCTTTTATCCTAAAGTCCAGAATGAGTTATGTTTATTGCTCTATTGGTGCATCTTCTTAAACTTCTAGTGTTGCAAAACAATACATTACACTATCAGGCAGCTATATAAATCTATTCACCCTTATCTTTGTTATTTTTATTTATTTGTTAAATTTGTATACAGCCCTTCATCCAAAGATCACAGGGTAGTTCACAACATAAAGATACAAAATGGAAAGACAAAATACATTTAAAAACAAACAAAAAAAAAACAAATAACAGAGAGAGACATTTAAAAGGCCATAGAATGTGACTCAGTCCAACACATGAAGAAAAACAAATATTTTCGCCAATGCCAAAATATATGTATTGAACATGCCAGGTGAGACAATTTGAGGAGAACATTTCACACACAGGGAGCCATTATATTTTAAAAGAGACAATTTTGCAGAAGTATAGCCTAAAGTGAAATTGTTGGAGAAAAAACATGCTAGAACCAAGTTAATCAACTATTCTACTTCAAATAGGTCCACAAAAGTTAGAAGCTATTAAAAATAAAGATGGGTCAACAGTGAGATGCAACAGCAAAAAAGCAAATGATATTCTAGACTGCGTCAACAGAAGTATAATGTGCAGATGAAGGAAAGTCATAGTCCTGCTCTATTCTGCCTTTGTCAGACCATACCTGGAGAACGGCATCCAGTTCTGGGCACCACAATTCAAGAAAAATATTGACAAGCTGAGAAAGGCAACCATGATGATCAAGGGTCTGGAAACCAAGCCTTATGAGGAACGGTTGAGAGAGTTGGGTATGTTTAGCCTGGAAAAGTGGAGACTGAGGGGAGATATGATAGTCAGATATCTAAAGGCTGTCACGTGGAGGATGGAGCAAGCTTGTTTTCTCCTGCTCTTGGGGGGGGGGCGGGAGGTAGGACCCGAATTAATGGATTCAAGAAAGGAGATTCTGACTAAACATTAGGAAGAACTTCCTGACAGTAAGAGCTGTTCAAGAGTGAAATAGACTCCCCCGAGAAGTGATGGAGTAGACTGTCCTTCAATGGAGGATTTTAAGCAGAGGTTGGATGGCCATCTGGCATGGATGCTTTAGCTGAGAAACCTGCATTGCAGAGGGTTGGATTACATGACCTTCAGGTTCCTTTCCAGCTCTACAGTTCTATGATTCTATGCCAATATGATGAACAGTGGTACCTCAGGTTACATACGCTTCAGGTTACATACACTTCAGGTAACATACGCTTCAGGTAACAGACTCCGCTAACCCAGAAATAGTGCTTCAGGTTAAGAACTTTGCTTCAGGATGAGAACAGAAATCGTGTAGGAGCGATGCGGCGGCAGCAGGAGGCCCCATTATCTAAAGTGGTACTTCAAGTTAAGAACAGTTTCAGGTTAAGTACGGACCTCCGGAACGAATTAAGTACTTAACCCGAGGTACCACTGTAATTTGGGGGGCAAACTAGAATATATACCCATAAGAACAGCCAATGGCCCATCTAGTCCAGCATCCAGTTTTCACAATGGCCAACCAGATGCCTTTGGGAAACCAGGGAGCAGAACATGAGCACAAGAGCACTCTCCCCTCCCAAGGTTTACAGCAGGGTAGTCAACCTTTTTATACCTGCCACCCACTAATGCATCTTTCTTGATGGTAAAATTTCCTTACCACCCACCAGTGCTTGATTCAGGATTCAGCTTGTGCCGTAGAACCCCCTACCGCCCACCTAGAATCTTGAAGCGCCCACTAGTGGGTGGTAGAAACCAGGTTGACAACCCCTGGTTTACAGCAACAGATATTCAGAAGCCTTACTGTCTCAAGTCACAGAAGAAGAGGAAATGAGGAAAGGGACAGGAAGCAGAAGAGAATGTGATGCAGAAATGATCAGAGATGAGAAGGATTTTTCATTTCATGTTAGATTTGACTGCCACTTTTCTTCAGACTGTGCTTGGTTGCTTCAAACCCATAAAAGTGACAAAATATAATTACATTGTCATCCCATAACAATTCAAAACATAACTAAAAAGCATTTTAACAACATTCAGTAATCAATTTCTCATATAGCGAGTGGGATTCAACTAATAACTCCCTGCAGTGGAAGCCCTGGGCAAAGACTTCTGCTTGTGCGTCAGAGCTTTCCTCCATCTCCTCCCTTCTGTGTGCCCATTGTGACCCCTGAAATTTGCTCTTGTTGGGGTTGGGAGAACCCCTGGCACCACACATGGGGGAGGAGAGGGAGAAGCCTTCCATCTGGCAAGCCTGATGGAATGATTACCTTAGTGCAATGTTGAAATCCTCCCAGTATTGCAAGATAATATCAACAAAATGTCAGCAAATAATGAAACAAAACCACTCCCATCAGTTACAACCAATTAACCAGATAACATCTGCAAAAATAAAATACAGAGATCATGCAATAGACAACTAGGTGACACTTATCCTTCCTTTTCCTGTGGGACATCTCCAGCCCCATCAAGCCGATTATGCCATCCAAACCATTCCCATCCTTAGAACACCATGCTGTCCACTTCATAAATCCAGGATCAAGGTGATTTTGAGTTGGGACTGCAGATCTTGGTGCCATAGCATTAACCAACTGTCTCTGCTCTGACTGGATCTGTACAATAGGCCAAAAATAAAATAAATAATAATACAGGAAATGTTTGAGTTGGGAGAAGTAGCTGAGTAAATAAAAATTCACTGCAAGGAAGAATGAGATAGCCATAATATATTTTTCCCAGCATGAAGTGTGATATGCACTATGAAAGCTGTGGTAGTAATGAGATTGTGTAGAAAACTAATGTTTGAACACTTGTGAAGGAAAATAATTACAACTCCTGTGAGGTGACTGGGAGGGAATTTGTATAACTGATTTGTACAAAAATTTTAGCTTTCAGTAGTGTTTAAGTACAGTTTTAAGGCTTTCAAAAGTGCCTCATCCTTACAATGTTTATGCCAGTGAGAATCTATATGAAAGTAACTTGGGGTGCCGAACATGCAAATTGCTACATCAGTACAGTCCTTCTAATGGGTTTGCAAAAGCTGCTTGGAGAGCAGGCAGTTGGGTAACTAAGCCCCTGGAGACTGTATAAATCTGGCCTTCAGTAACTAGCCCCAAGGCAGATAGGAAGTATCTGCCAAAATCTGAGCCAGTCTCCAGGTTTTGTCTCCTGATTCTCTGTCTAGTGTCTTAAACACAATATAGTACTTCCTTTCTTGCAGTTGTCTCCTCTGTAGTGAAGGCAGCAAGCAATAATGTTTCATGGCATCCACACACAAAAATGATACCTACTGATTTGCATTTACCAAATGTTGTTAAAACAGCACCTAATTAAACACTGAAACCAAGATGAAAATTTGATAACAGCGAAAGCTGTTTCTTGGTAGCATATGCTAATGTACATTTCTCTTATATGGTATATAGCACAAGATAAAAATGCATAAAGTATATCATAAAAGTATGTTAAGTGTAAAAGCATAAAAATAACATAAAATGCATAAAGTTTCAGTTGCTTTTTTCTGGAGGTATAAAGGGCTATGTCGCTTCACTCTTTGACTTTGCTGTAAAGTCATATTGCGTAGAATACCCAGAATGAATAACTGATCGCTGACTTTTTAGAAGAATGCTGTTACTCAGATGTGTATCAGACAGAATGTCTGTCTGTAGTGCCAGAGTTCTTGGTATGAGTGCAACGTGTGCCAAACCAAAGGATAATTCCCCTGGAACTGATTTAAATACTGTTGGTATTATCAAGTTCCTGGTAATTGACTATATTTGTCTTTGAATGAGACAGTTAAATAACATTTTAGAAGTTGTGGTTATGCAAATAACATTTGCTTATATGATATAGATAGTTATGAAATCTCTGCTTTTTTGACTATCAACTTAAAAAAATAAGAAGCCTCGACATTGTACTATCAGTTTCTGTAAACTACAATATGCAGACCCAGGACCAATCCTTAGTGTTTCATTGTTCTGGGTACCTTCCCCCCAGCACTCTAAATTTCTTCTTAGCTACTGATAAATGTGTGGTTGGCCACAGGCATCTTTTGAGCATGGTTCATGCAATTGCTGATATCAAAGGATACATCCCCTTGCAAAACAATGCCCATGCAATTGTTGGCAGTTTTGTAACTTTTGTTGCTAATTCTTTTACACTTGTTTCCATGTTCAGTGCTTTCTGCCTTTAAAAATCGTGAATACATCCCACGAGTATATGGCTTTCTAAGGCAGCAATTCCTTACCAAAAAATATTCTTTTTTAAACTATTTTAAAGACTAGTCAAGCTCATCCCGGAGGAAAACATGCTGTTTCTAGCTTTAGGTCTAACATTGACTAGATTTGCTAGATGTGTACACAGAAACATTTTTTTGTAAAGGAAAATAATTGGGAGAGGACAACAGAGCTCTTCCCTTTGCATCATGGATCCTACCCTCTCCATTTAATTTTTCTGTTTGCCTGCTATACATGTAGGAGTAGTGGTTCAGCTGCTATTCATGCATTATTAGTAATATTATTACTAAGAGTGAAAAAGTGGTTGTTGTTTTTTAAAGGAGGTGCTCATATATTGATAAAAGCACCATGGGTGGTAGTAAAAACAAAAAAAAAAGAGTTCCTGGTACTCTGTGAAAATATCCTAAAGGATGAGCAACTTGCATAACCTACAACAGGAAGACAGAAGGTAGATCTGGATCTACTGCTAGATATGTGGGTGAGGATATGTTTAACAGTAGCAGGAATGAAATGGCAGGTACAGGCCCGTGTGGTTTTTGTGCAGAAGAACTGTAAACTCTGTTCAGTTTTTATATTGTTTTAAGTGTATGTCATTTGCAACAGGCTTTAGTTAATGGATCCTGGGGTTCTAGGGGAGAAAAAAAACCCCAAATCAAAGTGGATTCTGCAAGCCTGAAGTTTGCACCCACTCTGCAACCTATGGCAACTGACATCATACATATGTCCTTATTGTTGTTTGTCTTAATGATACAAGCACCATGGTGGTATAGTGCTTAGAAGATCACATTTAGAATTTGAACCAGAGACATTTGGTTTCAAATTCCTGCTCAGCCATGAAGTTTCTAGAATGATTTTGCACAAGTCACTGTCTTTCAATCTAAGTGTCTTGCAGGGTTTTATTTATTTTATGAATTTCTGTACCACCCTTCATCACAGGGCAATTTGCAATATAAAAACACAAAAATACGTAGCATACTCATGAACAACAACCCCCCCCCCCACGTAGTTTTAAAGACCATATATCATTTAGTTAGCTAAATACCTGGGAGAAGAGGAATGTTTTTGTCTGGTGCCTAAAAGCAAAGGAGGAGCCACCACGAAAATACATGTTCCTGTGTCGCCACCCTCTGGATCTCTCATGGAGGAGGCACATGAAGAAGGGCTTCAGATGATCATAAAATCGTAGAGTTGGAAGGGACCCCCAAAGGCCATCTTGTCCAACCCCTGCAAATGCAGGAATTGATGGTTGCAAGGTCCAGATTGCTTCATATGGGGAGAGGCAGTCTGTGAGGTATTGCAATCCTGAGCCATTAAGACTTTGTAGGTCAAAACCAGCACTTTGAATTGGGCCAGGAAACTAATTGCTTTCCAGTACAGTTGGGCCACGATTGGTGTTATATTCTCAAATTATCTTGCCCCGGTGAGCAACTTAGCCGCTGAATTCTGCACCAGCTGAAGTTTCCAGACTGTCTTCAGAGGCGCACATTGCAGTAATCTAACCTAGAGGTTATCAGAGCACAGACAGCAGGCTATCCCTGTCCCGATAGGAGCACAGCTGGGCCACCGGCCGAAGCTGATGAAAGACACTCTGCACCCCCTAAGCATCAAGCGACAGCACCGGATCCAGAAGCACCCCCAAGCTGCATCCCTGCTCCTCCAGATGGAGTGTAACCCCATTAAGAGCAGGTCATCTCCCATCCATCTGTCTAGGAAACCATCCACTAACAGCCTTATCTGGATTGAGGTGTGAGGGTGAAGGGGAAAAGGTGCTAAAGCCTAAATCTCAGCAGGAAGTGATCTGACCATGACAAGGGACTGGTGTCAATATCCCTCACTTTCAGAACACCCTTTTCATGCCCAGTTGAGAAAACAAGGTCCAGAGTTTGGCCTGCCACATGCTTGAAGGTATATTTGAACAATGCCATGTATACCACTCCTTGGCTGAAGAGCATAATAAAAATGTGATAAACACTATGAGCCCCATCCCATTCACCATGGATTCAGAGCTCTCCCCACCTCCCCACCCCA
This sequence comes from Podarcis cretensis, assembly GCF_951804945.1. Taxonomy (NCBI): domain Eukaryota; kingdom Metazoa; phylum Chordata; class Lepidosauria; order Squamata; family Lacertidae; genus Podarcis; species Podarcis cretensis. The sequence continues at coordinate 40,975,360 of NC_137170.1, read as the reverse complement.
TACCCCTCACACTGTGAAAGAGGAAGTGTTTCTGAAGAGGGTAGAGAGCAAGAGTGGGCATGCAGTGTCTAGAAGGCTACATGAAATTGGGTAGCGTCTGGCCACAGCTTCTTCACCACAGGCCTAGGAACATCTTTTGTGCTCAAGCACCCACCTCCACAGATATTTCTATAGGACCCCTTGCTTTTGATGAGAGTTGCTGCTAAAAAAGTTCCCCCAAGCAAGATTTTGTTCTGAAATGTGTCAAACCTTGAGTAAATATTGTATCAAGCATCTGGAATTTCTCTCCCCCCCCCCATTGTTAGTGATGCTTTTCCCAGTCTTGTGGTTGGTTTACTGCACCCACCTCCTGGGATGGATTGTGGTTAAAACAATTTTCAGTGAGGGGCATGACCTCTCTATGATGGTGAGCATTGCAATGAGTGACTTATCTGTAAGGTTTCCATGATCAATATCTGTTTGCTTCTTGACTTGCTTGTCTGCTGCCCCATGTCCATTATTATTACTACACTGTGTAAAATTAATGGTTCTTTTTCTCAGTGTAAGAAGCATATGTCTGTCCTTGCTGTATATGCATGTATGAACCTACTCTTCTTCCTCCAGTTATTTCTCAATTAAAATGTAATGAGGGGGAAATGTAAGAAAACTTCCACCAGCAAGTGCCACAGTACAGTAATATTCTCTAGCCTATTTCACGGCGTTGTGTCCTTATCTTTTTCTTTCATTTGCATGTGATCCTTTCTTGTGTCAGTTTGGGAGTTACCTTTCCACAGACTGCTAGGTGAACAAGTGTCCCCCCCCCCCCATGTCTTACTGGAGTTTTGAGCTCATCAAATAAATGGTTACATTGCAGTCCTTTCTTCTTTGACGGAGAGTCCTCTTCTCATCAGTTCCTGGTCTTTTCCCCATAGACCTCATTTCACTGTGCCCATTTTCTTCCCATTTAAAAATACATGGTTGTCACATTTTAGATGTATTTATTACATCTCTCTATTCTGTTTACTGATAGGAGAGCCAGAAAGCCATATATTCACCACCACAGGAAACCCACTAGCTGAAAGTTTTGATTTTAAGTTCCTATGCCTTGTGTTATAGACAGCAATTAATATTGTGTCTGAAGGCATAACAGACCTTCTAAGTGCCCCTATTTTCCAGGGACAGTCCCAGATTTGCATAAGCCATCCGGGTTTCTGATGGCAGCCCTGTATAGGGAATGTTTTTTAATGTTTAATGTCTCAGTATGTTTAGTATGTTTTATGTTTTAGTATGGAATCTGCCCAGAGTGGCTGGGGCAACCCACTTAGATGGGCAGGGTATAAATAGTAAAATTATTATTAGTAGTAATATTGTTGTTGTTGAATAGGTGATCCCTATTTTCATTGGATAAATATTGGAGGGTATGCCATAATGTAAGACTATATATCTTTCTTCACCCTTCAATTAGAAATATTCTACTTTCATATTTTCAGCAAAAGTAAATAAATATATATTTAAATACAGAATATTATGTTTTGTATGTTAAATACTCCCATTCTTTAAATAGGGATACAAAGTGTTATTTCTGTTCCAACTCACATGAACAATAGCATTCTTTTGAGCATCAGAACTGGAATGCAAGTATTTTTAGCTTGCAGCAAACTATGTGCTTTGATCAAGCTATTTATGGGAGATTATAATTCTTATCCTATGTAGAAGTGATCTTTAAGAAACTTTTGAAAAACTGGATGTGCATAATAGTTGCAGAACAAATTGTAAATGAGCTTTTAAGTTATTGTAGCTACTATTGTGGGCCTAAAGAAATCAGAATTTTAAGAAGAATCAAACCAGGTGGGAGGGTAGCATTGACATAACTATGATGTTCTGTGAGCTATTAAAAAATCAGACTGCAAACCTTTAACATAGGAACCTCTGTGTAGATTACAATAGAATGCATTATAATGGTCTCTCTTCTCTCATTGCACATTATTTTTATTTTCTGAAACCGCTGCATCCAGAGTAGACAAGCTAACTTTTAAAATGATGTTCAGCTGTTCTTAAGTAGGTTTACTCAGAAGTAAGTCCCATTGAGCTGTTCACATGTAATTCTAAACCATGGTTTAATTGTTACTGCCAGAAAAGAGCCCAAGCAAAGTCTTGGGCTGGTGTGGTCCTTTCCACTTCTCTTCTCCCCATGCAACCAGGAAAAGAAGTTTAGAAGCTTGTTTCCACATCTGCTTAACTCAGACATAGGCAAACTCGGCCCTCCAGATGTTTTGGGACTACAGTTCCCATCATCCCTGACCACTGGTCCTGTTAGCTAGGGATCAGGTGAGTTGTAGGCCAAAAACATGAGGAGGGCCAAGTTTGCCTATGCCTGGCTTAACTGCACTTTGTTGTTTACGTTAATCAATAAACTGCGGTTAACATTAACTAAGCCAACTTGAATCTAAAAAAGCAGAAAGAAGCTTCCATCCTCCTTCCTCTGGTTGTATGGGAGGGGAGCACGAGCAAACAATCCCAAGACTTGCCTAGGCTCATTCATTTGATGCTAAACCATGGTTTGGCGTGATGTTCAAATTAGGCCACTCTACCCTTCAGTGTGCCAGGATCCCTTTGCTTGACATTACGGAAGTTCACATGAACATCAAGAAAAAAGATGGTTTTACTACTTTGTACAGGCAGCAAGTCGCAGCATCCCTGTATAAATGATAATAAGATAGGTAGGGATGGGGCTCATATATATCCTACAATACCAAATATTTGCTTAGCTGCTGTTCCTATTTAAAATCAGAGGAAAATACTGTACACAATGCCTGTGTTGTGGCATGTTTAGCCTTTGCATGACAGTTCATGTGTTCAGTTCCATTATTATCAGTTATTTTCTACTTGGATTTTGCTATACTGTATATATTGAGGTGGTGTGCAGAATATGTTAGCTCATATATCTCCTTTTGTAAACTGATGATCATCGGCTTTCGTCCCCTTGCTGTCATTCCAGAATGCACTTCCATTTACTTCACACTTATTTTCCTCCTAATCTATTGATATAGATCTGTGGCTTTGTTTTAATGGCTGGTTCGTTAGATGGTATAACACATGTGGAATTTTAAGCTGCACTTGAGGAAAGTTGGGGAAGTAGAGGTTAAGGTTTATTACAGCTGTCTAGTCTGGAAAATTAGGACTATATACCAACTGTGTGCAGAACTTATACTTTCTTCTTGGGCTGTGTACAAGCTCTGTAGCTACCTTCTCATTCTTGGGCAATCGTTAATATACAGTAACAAGATGTTTTTTTAAAATATACAACCACAATGCAGACAGGCATTTTATACATGCTTAGGAACTTGCAAACACCAGTTGAACATTTTTTTCTTCCCCTGCCTCCCCACCCACCTTTGAACATCCCACCAAAATCCCGAATTACAAACTAGTTTGAAACTTCTGAGTTTCAGAAGTTGGCATATGGCATGGAAGCTGCTATTGAGGAAATGAAAGTTGTAAATTCCAAGTTCTAGCGTTTGTAGTCATTTTATGCTATAGAAATGTGCTATTTTCAAACATTAAGATATTCAGAATTGAGCACTTCATGATTGTACAAAAACTACCTCACAGTATTTAGACAATTAACCTGTTAGATTAGGAACAAAGGAAGCTACATTATACTAGGTCAGACTATTTACCTTTCAAGTCCACGATGGTATTAATATTGAACTAGTATACTAAAAATGCATGTATTTTAATTAAATATTTTATACTGTATCATAATCCCACTTTTCAGATGATATGGTTTGTCAAGGAAAACAAAGCAGAATTAAGTAATAGAAAATTCCACATTTTGAACTTTTGTGGACTTATTTGTAATGAAAAGTCTTTTAATGGATCATAACGAAGGCAGGTGTGCAGGCAGAATGCTAAAGCTGCAAAAACAAAAAGCAACCCCAAATACTGAACAAACTCAGCTTTATCGCCTAAGGGATGTAATATGACATAACAGCGCCAGTATTGACTTTTCATTTGCAACCTCTTGACAGCCGAAGCTTTTGTGAGGAAGGGATTTCAAAGACAATAAGCAAACTTTGGGGCAGGGGGTAAAGTTTGCATTCCTTCATTTACAGATATGACAGAAAAAATGTACTACTGTTTAAATCTATAAGCAAGGTGACAAGCTTTCATGGTGCTTGATTTCAAACTTCAAGATAATTTTAATAGGAAACAAATTCTGATTAGCCTGTTTGCTTCACCTTTCTATATACCACTGTACTGAAAATGTTCTTATACACTCTCATCTCCTCTTCTTTTAATTGTCCACTTTGCTTTCTTTGGTTCAGTTTTAAAATGCCATCATGGGGGAAAGCATTGCAAATCTAAGTAATTTAGGAGAAAATTATATAGGAGAATACCATTGCCACTGCTTTTGTTCAATAGCAAACGATTATGTTTTGAATATCAGTGATGCATATGCACTATCATGCAACATCACTGAGGTGTGAACATCAACCAAATTAGGAAACAGTGGTAATTTTGGCATCTGCTTAATTAATTTTTTTAAACACCTAAATGATTGAAAGCTATGAAAGTTTGTAATTTGCACTAATGCCCGTAGGTTTACAGACTTTTGTATGTTTGTACTGTATATTTGTGTACTGCATATACTGTGACCATCAGGTTGTATATATTTTAGTGTTTGGGTTGAACATTGCGTCCTTCCTAATAAGAGGCTATTGTGATATAATTACCTAATGAAATGCATTTATTTATTTCTAAAGGCAATCTAGTCAGTTAATATGTTAATAAAGACAACTGAACAAAAGGTAATAAGTGGGTCAGGCTCAGAAAGAATCGTGCATTGCTCACTCCTGCTTAAAGGAAAAGAAAAGCTCCTGGTGGAGCTTCTCCTACTTTCACCCCATCATTTTAAGAATTGCTTTGCCAATCCTTCACAGCAAATAGTAATTTTAAGTGGACCAACACAGAGCTCAGGTTGTGAGCACTCTATGGTAATAATAGAGTAGCTGTCCTCCCTGGAGTCAATAAGTCCAACAATAGAGCCATTTTTTCCCTCCTGCGAGTGAATCACTGCTGTTAGTCTGAATGACAGGATTGCTTATAGAAAGCAAGCCCTTCACCCATGCTGACCTTTTCTAGAGAATTTTGGGGCCAAGTAGTGTTTAAAGCTGTTCTAAGTAAACACTGGTTTTCTTAGGTGCTCTATATCAAGGGCAGACAATGGTTGAAATATTGATATCTGTTAAATATCTTGGCATTGTTGCAAAATTATTATAGCACACATTATTTGTAGATTAAACATGCCTACTTAAATGTTGGCGACTTTGTATTTTAGCATGAATTCTAGGGTTTATAAATGGTGCGTTCAAGAGGACTGGCCAGACACAACCACATTCAGTTACAGGACTAATGGTGAGATGTGATGCAAAATTCATACTGGAAACCATTTTCTACCTACATTGCAGGAGAATGATGTGTCCTTGCAATACAAGTGCCATCTTGAGCAGAAATATTAGGAATACAGTGGTACCTCAGGTTACATATGCTTCAGGTTACATACGCTTCAGGTTACACACTCTGCTAACCCAGAAACAGTGCTTCAGGTTAAGAAGTTTGCTTCAGCATAAGAACAGAAATCAGGCTCCGGCAGTGCGGCAGCAGCAGGAGGCCCCATTAGCTAAAGTGGTGCTTCAGGTTAAGAACAGTTTCAGGTTAAGAACAGACCTCTGGAACGAATTAAATACTTAACCTGAGGTACCACTATATACAACTAAAACTAACAGCGCATTTACTGTTTAACCAGAAAAAGATATCAGTTGTAAGTTGATGGCCAATAAAATGTGTAAAAAACAAAAGATATCCAACACTGAATTAACAACAAGTTCCCGTGTGGGATTCAGACATATGAGGGCCTCTGGTGTAGCATAATTATTAAAGTGCCTCTGTCGGTCCCTACTTCTATTTTGCTCTTTTAAATCCCTGTGGTTCAGAACATTAAATTTAGACAAAGGAAAGGATGTGCATACAGCCTAAGAAATCAGTGGGCACTCAAATAACGCTGAGGATAATTTTTCTGCGGGCCTGTGTAAAATGTGTTCAGGGACATAAAGAAATAAGAATCTTATTCCTGTTAAAGACCACATACAATCAAAAAGACAATCTGGGGACAGCTCCACTGAACTCTGTGAGGCTTACTTTTGAGAAAGTATATAGGACTGCACTGATAAGTAGCCAGGAACATAAATGCACTTCACAGAATTCAAGCCTTATGTAAAAGAGTATGGACTGCCAACAGGGGTTTGGGAGTCCGAATTGCTGTGAGAAGTTGCTACATGCAACTTCTATAGCAAACATTATGTAGATTGTTTTGACTAACAAGCTCTCCCAGTAAGTGGTGCACTCATGAAAATAAGTTAATGTTTTACACATTGTCACTTTATACTGACGGGCTTAAAACTTGGGAAATAGAATTGACAAATATATTAGCAATAAATTAGTCTCTTGGGCATCCTCAAACACATTTCCACTGTGTTCTCTCCTCGTTGCTTTTCCTTTTTTAAAAAATAATAATATTTCAATGTTAAGACAATGGACAATTTTATATTTATATACATTTAAATGGTATAACAAATACAGAATTTTCCCACCCTCTGAATATGGTGGCCAGTCCTGCATATCCCTCTCTTTCATCATTTTGAGCCAGCAGAATCATTCTCTGTTTGCAAAATTTATCTGTGCTACCCCTTCCCCATTTTTTTATCATGTTGTACATTCATTCTCTTATTTGTTTGTGTATTTAAAATCCTTTGGGACTACTTTTAAGTCCAAGCCCTCACAAGGAGGTCTCCATCATATAAAGAATCACAATATTTAAAAAATAAAATATAACCACCATAGAATACCAAACAGAAATACAGAAGAAGGATACCAAGCAGAAATGCAGAAGCATTAAGAATCCATAACAATAAAATAGCAGTAGAAGAACTGTACCAATAAATAGCTGCAATTTGGAACAATAACATTAAAGCAAAATAATTCAGAACTAGGTCAATTAATACCAGCAAAATATACCGTATTTTTCCGTGTATAAGACTAGTCCCCCCCCCCAAATGTCAAAAATTAGGGGGCATCTTATACACGGATACATCTCTCCTCATTTTCTTAAATCTGAGTCCCCCCAACATAGGGCGCATCTTATAAATAGGGGCATCTTATAGACGAAAAAGTACGGTACTTATCGATAAAAAGCTATGTGAGGAAAGCCTTTTGTCTGTGTAGTTCTCAACAGATTATAGATACTCACTGACAGGGTCTATTCCACTGTGGCTTTAGAGCTCAGAAGTCAACAGTCAACATGATTTTCTCACTGCACCAGCTGCAGGAGAAATGCCTGGAGCAGAGACACCATTGTACACCACCTTCATAGATCTGATGGACGGCACCATCCAGTATGATGGTTCATCCTCAAATGCCTTCCCGATAAAGAGCGGTGTGAAACAGGGCTGTGTTCTCACCCCAACTTTCTTTGGCATATTCTTCTCCCTGTTGTTCTCCTATGCCTTCAGCTCGACAGAAGACAGTATGTACTTCCATTCGAGAAGCAGTGGGGTCTGTTCAACCTGGCACATCTTCATGCCAAGGCAAAAGTGTGGTGGGTTCTTATCTGAGAGATGTTGTTTGCAGATGATGCAACCTTGACCGTGAACTCTGAGAAATAACTGAGGCTAGATCCATTCTCTCTAGAACATATTACAGCTGGTGTATTTGTTTAAGTTAATAAAAGGAACTCCTAGCTACCACTGCCACCTGTAACAGATGGCGCAGTGATGATGTCACCCAGCAATGTCATGTAGATACTCAAAGGCATAGAGCAGAATAGAGACCTGAGTCACCCTGTAAGTGGAAGGCCACAGATTGGAACAAAAATATCCCCAGCACCACCTTCTGAGGTCAACACTCCAATATTCCTCTTCCACATACCCATTTCCCAACGTAACTCACCTACTAGGATGACCAAAGTTGTTTCTGTTCCAAACTCAGGCCTGAAACTGGATTGAATGGTTCTAAATAATTAGTGTACTCCAGAAACCACTAGGTAGTGGTAGTTATCCCAGATCACTGGCTCCAAAATAGGTTTCTTCAATAAAGTCTTCACTTTTTAGGACATTGAAGATCACACACTCTTTTAGCTAGGCATTGACCATCTCAATAATCCAATACTCTATCCTAGCCACAGCCAATTCAGGATGCAAAGGAGGGCCTTTCCCACTTGAAAAACTCTCTTGGATTTTCACCTGTATCCGATCATATTCACTAGGTGTCTTCCACCATTTGCAATTTAACTGTTGACCCAAACATTTAATTGCCCTCAGCTCCTCATAATATTAAGGAATCAACATGCCTCTACAGCTGGACTGAGGGGGTTTGGGAGAAATGGATATTGATGGCCTCAGGCATCCTCTTATTTAATGCAGAGACCAAGGTCTCAGTAGTACCAATGGCTTCAGGAAAATCTCCAAGAGACCTCAAAAAACTGTGTGGATTCATTAGTCTTCAGGAGTCAACCATCAGAACCAGTTCTCCACCCCTGCAGAAGTTACAGGTAACCTGTAGGTCAAACGTGTTCAAGTCCAACATGAATCAAGTAATGATCTGACCATGACAATGTAGTCTTTATTGGCTTCCTCATGCATTTTCCCCCTCCACTGCAGAAAATCAAGTCCAAATTGTATCCTGCTAAATTTCTCCTGTCCAGATAATTTGAGACAGTCCTGTGGTTGCCATGGAGGTCATGAAATTTTCAGATGCTCCCTAAAAAGAGCCTCAGCATGCATATTAAAGCTCCCATGACTACCAACCTCAGAGTCCTCAATTGTGTTTGAGACTATCTGCTGATACTTCAGGCAGGGATATAGTTAAGCACTGATGTGGATAGTATACCAATGGAATTCCATCATGTCTCATGTCCCCAACATCAGGTACAGATTTCAGAATCAGCAGATCGTTGGGTAGGGTGCCTGGCCAACGAGGTTCAATCCTTACAGAGCAAGACTGTCCCTTCTTGCCGCTCATGTTGTGTTTGGTGCTGTACCTGCTTACCTGGTTTACATATTCTGTTTGCCACCTTGTTTGTATGTAGGGCAAGAAGTCAATCTCATTTACAATATTTGACATTGTGCATTATATCCTATATTACCCTTTGTACAACTTTAACTTTAACCCAGCAGCAAAAAGGCTGAGCATGATATCTTTAGGTTAGATCACCTCTGTTTATATAGTTAAATTAATGTGACTGGTTAGCACTGGTAGTGAGGTAGGTAGATTTGTGTTTGCATCTGAACAGTTGAATTTGGGCATCAGCTCAAGAATATGTGGTAGGTTCAGGGTGCAAGAAGTTTACCTATCTTCAAACAGCAGCACTGGCAGAATAAACAGGTGATCAAGAGATCTTTGTATGACAGAGATAGTAATACCTGTTTGTTAATCCCTATACAAACTATACATTTACAGCAATTCTGTGCATGTCTACTTAGAAGTAAATCCCACTGAATTTGTTAACACTGACTTCTGAGTAAACATGTTTAGGATTGCACTGTAAGTGTACCAGCTTTCCTTCTGCCAATTGCTCTTTGTTGTATTTGTTTTGCATTTTCAGGAATCAAGGAGATGATGTATTTCCTGAATCTTTCAGGAAACGTGGTGACATATTCCACTTACTAGACTCTCTCAGGCTAGAATTTACTAGGATTAAAGCAGATGTGGCATTACTGGATTCTGCTAAGCCTCTGGTGATTTATAAAGATATAAAATATATATTTTATGATTACGATGATGCTAAAAATTTTGTGGATAATAATATAGTTGCACTGAAAAGAGCAGAGAATAGAACAACTACTGAAGATACAAGAGGAGGAGAAACAGATCCCCCTTTGCCAGCTGATCTAACTCTTATGTTCACAAAGGATTTTTAAATTTTTCAGTGAGATAAATCTTTGCATTCCTTTGCATTTCCTTTTTAATGCATTGCAATTTAATTCAGTATAACTTATTAACTGGTATGGTTGTTGTTTATACAGTGGTACCTCTGGTTAAGAACTTAGTTCCTTCCAGAGGTCCGTTCTTAACCTGAAACTGTTCTTAACCTGAAGCACCACTTTAGCTAATGGGGCCTCCCGCTGCTGCCATGCCACCGCCGCACGATTTCTGTTCTTATCCTGAAGCCAAGTCCTTAACCCGAGGTACTACTTCAGGGTTAGCGGAGTCTGTAACTTGAAGCGACTGTAACCTGAAGTGTCTGTAACCCGAGTACCACTGTATATCTCTTTTTAGTCCAAAGGCCCCCAAAACTGCCTTATTCAGATACCATGCTTGAGATGGTGTATTTTTATGTCTTCACTCTATAATATAATTTTTAAGGCATTGAAGCAATCCTATACACACTTGCCTAGATGTAAGCCCCAGGTGTAAGCCCTAGGTGTAGGACTTATTTCTATGTAAGCATACTTAGGATTGCCCTGTGAGTACTCTATCAATATAAATTGCCCATGATCCCAATTCAGGTATAGTAATGCACAATAACCAGTGAGCTAGGAGGGGGAAACCTACCCCCACAAAAATACATATCCAATCAAACAAGTTATGAACGAGCATTATGATGCACATACCAGTGCACCCCAAACATAAACAGAAACACATTGGCTGAGTGGAAACCTGCTCCTGCATTTCATTTGTGTTAAAAACAAAAATAGTGGACAGAATCCAAAAAGGCTCACAGAAATGGCTTGTTAGCCCAGTGCAATTTTTAATTTACAAAGTCTGAGCAATTTACCACTGCCCCCCACCCCCTGCCCAGCATTTCACAACCTCTCAGTTTTGAAAACAGTTTTCCAATAAAGAGTGAAGGGTTCCTGTTCAACAAAAATGTATGAACCTGTTTGGTTCACTGAGCATTTTTCACAAATACTTACCAATGTTTCTGTATACGTTTTCACAGTTATTGCTAAAATAGTTCACCCAAATTTACTTGTAATACTTCTGATCATGAACCCTACCTTTTGCTTTACTTTTTGCTTTGACTCAGAAAAAAAATACTAAATTCTACTTTTACTCTTGTTTTAAAGTCAAATTTCAGTAGAATCAGCAAATGGTGCATTATTTCATATCATGGGTCAGAGTTCTTATAACTGCTATAACTTTCAAAGCTGTAGCTTTTAATGCAAAGTTTCTCTAGTGGTTTCCACTAACATTATCTTTTTGTCATTTCTGTTGTATATATAGGGTGTGCTAGTGTACAAAGCATTAGCCTGTAGGGCTGGGCAGTTAGCCCTAAATAACTTCTGGAGGAATGTCTTCTCTTATATCAACGTGGCTGGGTATTAGGATCAACTGTGGCTCCACCACCTCCTTGTGACACCACTACCTAGCAAAGTTTTAGAGACAACAGCACATGAGAGTCTTTCTATGTGATAGTCTATGCAGTGCCATCCTCTCTAAGCTACATCTTGCAGTGAAATGATATGCTTTTCATTGACAGATGAAGAGGCACCCCTTTGCCCCTAGACCTTTTAGGGAGGAGGAACTGGTTTAATTGAATATGGTCACCTCCTTCCTTGAGATGTTATTTAATGTGGTTTTAAATTATTTTTATATCTTTTTCCTGTTGTGTATTTTAGATCTGTATATTTATTTACGTGCCATGCCCTGCAACTGTGTGATGAAGGGCAGATAGTAAATGCAATCAATAAATGGCTTTATTGCAGATGATGGGTCATTGAATGAGACAGTCAGTAATATTTAGTGGTAGTCATACTCAGAGCAGACCCACTGAAATCAATAGATTTAAGTTACTTAAGTGAATTTATTTCTATATGTCTACTATGAATATGACTAGCACCATGGGCGTAGCCAGGATTTTTGTTAGGGGGCAGGCCTTTTGTTGGGGGGACAGAACCTCAGTTTGCTATGTATTTTTATTGATTGTTATAGATTTAGGGGGGCAGCTGCCCCTCCCTGCCCCCCCACACTGAGAGCCAGTGTGGTGTAGTGGTTAAGAGCGGTAGTCTCGTAATCTGGGGAACCGGGTTCGCGTCTCCGCTCCTCCACATGCAGCTGCTGGGTGACCTTGGGCTAGTCACACTTCTTTGAAGTCTCTCAGCCCCACTCACCTTACAGAGAGTTTGTTGTGGGGGAGGAAGGGAAAGGAGAATGTTAGCCGCTTTGAGACTCCTTAAAGGGAGTGAAAGGCAGGATATCAAATCCAAACTCTTCTTCTTCTTCTTGGCTACGCCCATGTCTAGCACCTGATGTCACACAACAGCTTACTAATGCTACCTGAACCATGCATAGCAGAGGTGAAATTTGAACCATAGGCTTCCTAATTCATAGCTCAGTCTACACTATGCTACACTACTTCTTGTGAACCTGTCCTTTTTATTTGTTTCTGGTGATGAATCAACACTATATTTTGTGGAGCATAAATGAAGTAAAGGGGATCTATGCAAGACAAATATTACTGCTTTATGTCAGGTTAAGTGACCAAGATTTCTAAAGAAATGAGGGGACTTACTGGCACTCAGAAGACTCAGGAACGATAATTGAGAGGTTGGTGGAGGTAAACATCTACTGGCCTCAAGAGTTGATGGCTTTCCCAAAGGAGATGCAAAATTGGCAGATATCAAAGGATATCTCAGATACTAATGGGGTGCTCTAATATGCATAGAGTTACATCGCCTGCAAAGTCTTTCCCATTAATTTCAGTGGGGGGAAACTCTCCAATGAAGCAAGGGGTAGGACCTCTATGCATAAGAGTTCCACGTGACTTTTATACCATTGTGACAATTCCTTACTGCTGTGGACCAGACTAAGTTCTGGTGAACACTGCAAAGAATTCTACTGAATTGCCTTTTGGGGGCTTAACCCACTGCTATACTTAAATTATTTTTCTGCCTTCTTTTGAAACAAATAAGATATCTAAGACTGAAAAGGATAACATGCACATACACATCTGAAAAATTGTCACACGTTGAGAAATCATTATGGCTGTTGTATCTCTTTGTTTACCTGTCTAGTCTTCCTAAAACTTTTCCCTTCATCTCTAGGAAAGTAAATAGGTTGTCCCTATAGTTGTTCATTTGTAGGATTAGATCCAGACTACTTAGACCCATGGAAATCAATGACACTTAAGTTAGTCATGATCCATATATATATATATATATATATATATATATATATATATATATATATATATGGTTTGTGTCCAACTTCTCTGCAATGCTCAATTCTGTACCTTTAAAATCCGTGGCTTTAAAAATCAAGAACAGCCAATAAAGATATTAAGAGCCCGATTCCTATAAAGGAATTTCTTTAAATAGTGCTCTTTAACTTCTAGAGGAGAAAGAGGATCACTCAGCACCTCATAAAAGGTGATCTGTTTCTTAAACCAGCTGACCCTAAGGGGTCAAGCCAGGTCATAGTTTCAATATTTTTATTGTATTAGAACCAACTCCTTTATAAAGTTCTTTCCCCCAATAATCCTTAATAAATCAATTCTGTAGCTTGTGTCTGCTAGTATATTAACCATGTCCCTAAACCAGCATGAACACCTTAAAGATCAATACACGTCAATTTTTCAGCATGGAGATCCTTTTTGTTGGTGTTGGCGATAGATTTGAAAGACTTGGGGATGTTCATAACAAATTTCCTGAAGTCCACTGGGTTGACAGGCAGGTAAAATATATATTTCCATGCCTTAATCCTTTTGCCTTCAGATTTGAAGATTTTAATAGCTATGGAAAAATGCACAAGCATGGTCAAGACAGGACAGTGGATACAAAAAGCATAGTTTACTTAGGGCAAAATTTGCTGTCAGGAAAATGGAGCATAGCTTCTGAACTCAAGAACCAGCAGTGCATGTGCAGGTTGGATGTAGATGGTTGCTACAATAAGACTTCTTTCATACAGGTGTGTTTATGCCCCAGGCTTGCTGGCCACAGTCCATTCCATTTACAGAAGCTGAATTAAACAATAACTACCGCATTGCAAAAAGAAGAAGGGGGGAGGGAAAGGTGAGCGTCAAAGGAGATGCCTGAGAGCTTTGTTAGGGCCAAGAAAAACCCTGTTGCAGTTGTCAGAGCTTGTTGATGTTGCAGAGAACGGCACTTTTTTTTTCTCCTGGATTTTGTGGTTCTGCCTTAGGAAAGAAAGTAAAATAGAACGGAAGAACAAAGTCCTACTCTATAAATCAGCAGCTGCTCCTTGCCAGATCAAAGGAGTGACATTTTTGCTCCTGGACTACTTGTCCACTTTAGGTGCTTGACAGACAGCTAACAGCTGGCCTGCTATACAGCATAGGAGAATTGGGCTACATCTTCTTCAGAGTAGATGACAAGCTAATCAGAGATACCTATAATACAAGACATGCAAGAGCACCTTGATCTCTTCAAATGTATCTAGCAGGTTGTTTCTAAGCATGCTTACACATTTGGGAAAAGTTATTACTAAGCTTATTTTCCTCTGAAAGTGCTTTTAAATTTCATCATAAATACCAAAAAGCAAACAGATACTAGCTTTGAAAATGAATATCCCTTTGTAATTGTTTATATAAAACATTCAAAAACCTAATCTGGTTTGGAATAAGCACAATTGCCAATAATTTGCCTAAATGGTACAAAAATATGGGTTTCCGCCCCCAGAAATTTAAGCTATGACAACAACATAAATGGTTGAGTGGTCAGTTTAAGAATTATATGAAAGGTCTCTGTTTTATGCAGTGGTTATTCCAATGTACATAACCTCAAAATAAGAGGTTTCAAATTTGCAAAAGCTGTACTTAGTGCCTCTATAAAATGTATGTATACAGACCTGGAATTTTAACATCAGCAGTAAAACTTTCAAAGTAATTCGGTTTCTAGTTGATTCTCATCTGCAATAAATCATGTGCAGGATGAGGCAATATACTACAACATGTCTATTGATTTAGCATTTTATCTTTAAGATGTGAATAGCTAAGGAACTCTTTCTGTTTGTCTCCTCCCTTCTTTTCAAGTACCTATGAAAGATCTCTCTTACAGTGTGATAAATAACTGCTTATGAATAATCTAATGGCATTATAGAAAGGAAGCAGACATTACTTGGGAAAACATGACCTGCTGAGATGTTTTGTTATGTGGCATCAGATGTGATTACATTCACAGAATAGTGTTTATTACCATTCAGATTTCCAGGGGAAATAAAAAATAATTTTCTACATAGGTTAAAAATTCTTGAAAGCTCATAACGGAAATCGGTGTCTGTCAATGTCTTTCTGTAGTAGCAATTCTTTATTACACTTAATATTAGGAGATTTATTTATTTCTGCAACTGGTTATTTATTCACTGTGGGGATTCACAGTATATTTATAATCCAGGATGGTGGATTATTCCATTATATTATTATAATTTTAATGCAAAATGAACTTGTATTGTTCAGTCTTATAGCTATATTAGGCTGCAATTGTATTCATACTTTCCTGGGAACAATCACCAGTAAACACAGTGGGACTTACTTTTGAGTAGACACACGTAGCATTGTGCTGTTCAGTTTTTTTAAAACCGCCAGAAAATTAAAAAGAAGCACCTATACATTAAATAGCTATCAGAATTCCACAGCATGTTATAGTTAGACAATTTATTAGCAGCGTTTATCTTAAAAGTCTTTCGTTTGAGACAGAGTATATGGCACATATATGTTCCTGATAAAACTGGGACACTAATATAACAGCATAATCCTATACATGTCTACTCAGAAGTAAGCCCCACTGAATTCAGTAAGATTCCCAGGTAAGTTTATATAGGACTATAGCCTAAAGATTCAATCTAGTGCACATTGATTTGGGATTAAATCCTATTAAATAGTGGGATTACGTCCAAGTAAATAATGTGTAGGGTTCTGCTGCACACCATATTTCCAGGAATTGTTTCACCTAACTTCATTGAGTCCTACACAGAACCCTACAGTTTGGCTCCATCTCATGGCTTCCTAGTATATATGTTGGCAGAGGTCACTGGGAACCTCTCTATCTGGTGTTATGAGTGAACATATTGGTACAAGAGATGCAGGAAAAGGACTTGAAAAATGCATAGAGCTGGACCAAATTTTGAGAGGCAAATGTACATTTTCTTTTCCACATTTTAATGTTGCTGACAGAAATTCAGATTTGGAGTTTAAAATTTCATTTTAAAAAACAAGGTAGCATTTCGGCACTCAGCATATGCCTTTCAATGGTTTCCTGATGCAAATATGTAGGAATGTATCCATGCTTGAATCTTGGCCAAAAGAGCAAAAAGAAAAAAAAAAAAGCTAGGGGAGTGGTTTTGCCAAGTCCGTATGTTTTGTGTAAATTTCATTTTAGCTGTGTACACTAAGCTAACTATAGCTCAGTTCTCTGAATCCTAAACCTGGCCCTTGCTACATGAAGCTGATTACATTTTGTTGGTTTGTTTCAAAAAATTATATTCTTCTTTTCACTTTGTGAATCAAAGTTTTATGTCTCTCTTGTAGGAAATGTATACATTTTGTGTCTCACAATTTCCATTGCAGTGGGAGGGCAGGGTTACTGCATTATGTGCGGGGTGGGGGGGTTACACTGCTTTTGTCTGTTATTATGATACATATTTTTGTATTGCAAATAATAATAATAATAATAATAATAATAATAATTAATAATAAAATAGCCCAGTCCAAGAGCACATGGTGGCTTTAAATACCTAGGAATACCTCTCACGTCTGATATTAAACATTTATGCTGAAGGAACTATACAAATATTTATAAAAGCATGCAACAGGATTAAAAATGGAAGCATATTAACCCAAGCTCGCTCGGATGCATTGCAGTAAAAATGTCGATATTGCCTACATTCTCATATCTTTTTCAGATATATACCAGTCCCATTCTTCCCTCTTCACTAAAATAAGGCAAAATAAACTCAATTATATAGGAACAGGTCCAAGGGAAGCTTAAAGGTAAAGGTAAAGGTACCCCTGCCCGTACGGGCCAGTCTTGACAGACTCTGGGGTTGTGCGCCCATCTCACTCAAGAGGCCGGGGGCCAGCGCTGTCCGGAGACACTTCCGGGTCACGTGGCCAGCGTGACATCGCTGCTCTGGCGAGCCAGAGCCGCACACAGAAACGCCGTTTACCTTCCCGCTGGTAAGCGGTCCCTATTTATCTACTTGCACCCGGAGGTGCTTTCGAACTGCTAGGTTGGCAGGCGCTGGGACCGAGCAGCGGGAGCGCACCCCGCCGCAGGGATTCGAACCGCCGACCTTTCGATCGGCAAGTCCTAGGCGCTGAGGCTTTAACCCACAGCGCCACCTGCGTCCCTAAGGGAAGCTTAGGAATGCCCAATTTAGGACTGTACTATGTTTCCCTATTAGAAACTCCTTAGTGCACCAAAAGTACTTCAAAGGGACTCCCTGGAACTGCCAGTGATGACTTTGAAAATGCACTCCTAGCACCAATCAGTTGATTGACACTAAAAGCAGGTTATCAAATAAAGTTGCCATTGATCAGTGGTTCTGACAACCTGCTTTGTACTATGATAGGTAGCAATTGACAGGTGGGCAGTTCTGTCCATTTGTCAACATTGACCCATAAGAAGTGGGAAGTAGCCTGATAAAGAGTTCTTGTGAACTCAAAAGTTTGCACACAATTTTATTACATTTTGGTTGGTATAATAAAAGTATTGCCGTAATAGGAATTTTGGAACTTTGTAGTGCTTTAGAACAAAACCAAAAAAAACCCCACCCTAAACAAATGATGTTTTTGTAGGCATACTATCACAGGGGATACTAGTATTTTCTTTAGTGCAGGCACTACAGAAGTATAAGTTAGAAGAAGAAGAAGAAGAAGAAGAAGAAGAAGAAGAAGAAGAAGAAGTTGTTGTTGTTGTTTTGCATTGACCATCTGTGGTATCATAAGACACTTTGGTACCATAAGAGAGTATAGTGCCCATCTAGTCATGAATCAGTCGTTGCCATTGTTAAGGTATCCTAATCTTTTTTTGAATGCCCACAAAATTTTCAGTAAAAAGTGTTTCAAGTAAATGAAGTCTTCTAACTTTCTCTGACTTTTAAGTATTCTTTACTTAATAGCCTTTTGGACTGGTTTGTAGCCAAGTGATTTAAAGCAGCTTTAAATATACGAACAGAAAGAGTGCCGTGTAGCCTGGTATGGCACAGTCATCCTAAAGAAATATGCGTATCATCCTTTGTTATAAAACTATATACATGGAAATGGATACCTACTGTAATTCTATTGAGAGAAAAGAATGAAATGAACTGAGATTAGTAGATTTCAGCCAGGAAAAAGAAATGTGTGTTTAATAATTAAGGATTGTTTGAAAGGTATAAAATACACTGTATACTGTAAATTAAACTAAAACCATTAATTTAATATTTTGTATTCCAGTACTCCAGAAAAGCCTCTTCTGTAGGCCACTCAAAAATCACACATTTAGGGCCAAGCTACACATGTTGTTAATTCTGTAAATAAATAGTTGCTGCTGCTGTAGCCCCCAAGCAGGATCGAAGAGAATGGTAAAGAGGAAGGCAGGGGGTTAATTCCCACAGTACCAATGAAAAAAATAACTCCTCCCAAGTTGTTTGTATTATTGGGAGGGAAACTTGGCGTTATTCTGAGTCACTGGAAAGATGTGACATAGATATCTTTCATACGCAAAGCCCTGTGTCCAAAGAGCCATGTTCAACCAGTTCTGCATGCTGGGCTAGTCTTTCTCAAATTGTGCACCCATTCCATACTCCTTTTGCAAATAATGATACTTTAAAAAAGAAGAAGAATTGGGATATGGTATTGAGAGTTGTTATTCAAAAGAAATCCCCCCCCACACACACACACACAAGGCATACCCAAATTTCTTTAAGTATGTCTAAGGGTAGCTCTTTGGATGCACCCAAAATATTCATCCAGGTCCTTAAAACTTTCACAATGTGAAATTATACAGTTCACTTAAAATGAACAAGGCATATACCTCAATGTGTTTGCATTCAGTAGGGGAAGCTGCATGTAGACTGTTGTTCAACTTTGCACACCGATTGAAATGTGGCTAGTTAGGACCATGATTCTCTTCCTGGTGACCACCTTTTCCTAGTTGCTTAAACAGAATAAAGGATGCAATGTTTACCCCCCCCCCAAGCTCTTCACATATCATAGAAACAAAAGTCCAAGAGAAATGGATCCTGCTGGGTGTAGGAGAGTGATACCCTGCACCACTCTTGTGTTCTCTGGCCTGCGTAGAGAACTTAAGGGAAGGGAAGGGGTCAGCCTCTCAACTTCATACCAAGCTTTGGAGATTGATACTGCTTTCAAATCCTGGAGTGTGCAGATGACTTGGGGAAGAGGTGGTGTCTCTGGAAACCACAAATAATGATTGACCAACCAAGGCCAGCCCAATTATGTGGACTCTTGGCTTGGAGAATGCATGAATAGTACCTGTCCGGCAATCATTCCTAAGGTTTCTTCAATACCAGGCATCATACACAAGCAGATTCATATTTTTTTAATGATATTTATTAGAAGTTTAAAAAATTACAAAAAAAGCAAAAGAGAGAACAACAGAAAATTAACAAAACATACATAACAGTACATCAAAAAAGAAAAAAAAAACACAAAAAACCAATACACCAATAACAATAAAAAAAATTAAAAACAGACATCCAATATTCCATATCTCCATCCTTCATTTACTTGTTTCATCGACCTCCTCACACCTCCCTTTTTGTATTCTAGTTTAGTTATTTGTTTCAGCAAATTCTTTCCATCTTTCTCAATTTTTATTGAGTAATTTGTCTTAACAGTCTAACCTATTAGTTAACTCAGCAAATCCTTTCCATCTTTCACTATATTCTGTCATTCAATTTACCTTAATTTATTTTAACCTTATCTTTCTATAAAATACCTTAAAGCTTAAAACTTAATATTTATTTGTACATAATTCCTTATATCATTTCTACTAAAGCCAAATATTTTCATTCCAACATTTCCCTAATGCTCATTAATTTTACACTAATTCCCAATATAGGTTTTTTTTAAAAAAAAAAAAATCTTCCAATCTTCCTCCAGCGTCTCTTCTTCCTGGTCTCGGGTTATGTCAGTCCTTACTGTCCGTTCCATCTAGTCCATCAACCTGGTAATCTTATGTCCGAGGCTCTTAAGTCTTTTCCATGTCCCTTCTTCTTGTTGTTTGTACTTGCACTTTACCTTTTCTTTTGTTGATCTCTTTCTTAATTACTTTCCTTTCTCATTGAGGAGTAGGTCTCGGGGATGTTCCAACTCAAAAATATTTCCGTCTCTCCTCAGCAGATCGGCCCATTCCGCACAGTCCCATTCCCGACAATCAACAGTGTAGTCCAGAAAATATTTAAAGGCATGTCTCAAAGTCCCTCCAAACTTAAGGGCCACCACAACTCCAGACCCCCCCTGGCCCGCTCCAGATTCAACCTTCAACAACAACGGCTTATGCTCCTGTAGGGCCTCGGGCTTCTCCATTTGTATTACTTGAGGTTCAATAGCAGCCTCCTCCATTATCTTCTGCGTTTGCACTTGCTCTGTCAAAGCAGGTTCTTGAGTTGGCTCCTGGATGGTTTCTGTATAAGTATTCGCTGTTTGTCCAAAAATTTTGACTGCAACAGTCATCAAGTCCATCTTCTCATGCATCTGCTCCAACAAAGCGCTTGTCTTGCAAAAGGCAAGCACCAAAACTTCTTCCAAACACATTTTTGTTCAAGGTCACAGTCTGATCCCACGATCCTTATCACCGCAGCTGTAGAGTCCCCAGATCGACTCCAGCAACAATTTAACAAGCTCCCTCTAGAGGAGACAATTTCTATTTGTATCCATCTTTTGAAAGCAGATCCAACAAAAAAAAAGTTACTTTCATTTTTCAGATTTCTTGTTTCTTTTAAATACAAAAGGCAACATTGGAGACAATTTGTTTCTCTTCTTTAACTATCTGTCAAAGGATGCTCCTTTCACAGTCAATGAACTTCACCAAAAATCTCTGTCTCTGACACCCCGTTCCCAGGTTTGAGACGGTGGAAATTTATCTTTCTTTACTCTCTCTCCTGCAGGCTTAAACAGTCAAAATTCCCCCTCTTTACTCCTGCTTCCAAGAGGGGTTTAGATGGTTAAAACAGGAGGAATTTTAAACCTTTATGTACGACTTTCCAGACTTTAGCTTGCACAATTTTTGCTTCAGGCTATTTACAAAAGCGGAAGGCGGACTTCCTGCTTAGAACCTTCCCACTTGGGTGCCAAATTAAAATGTTTCTTAGCCCAATTTTCCGTTCTACTCACGGGTACTTGTTTAGAGTCCAATTGTCCACAGGAAAAAGTCAACGCTCCACAAAAATAGCGGTCGATTCAAAACACCACACCGCTCAGCCCACGTCACTTCAGATCCCCGAAAAAGGGGTTTCCTTGCATGTAGGGGGGGCGCTCCTGGTGTCAGCCGAATCCCACGTTCCCAGGCTTCCTCCGCCTGGGATTTTTAAAGGGTCTCCACCTTCGCTGCGGCGGCAAGACCCGATTTTCGCGGAGCGGGTTCCTCTGAATCAGAGGAATTCCACCATTGCCGACGGCGCTAACCCGGAAGTCCCATACACAAGCAGATTCAGCCCCAAGTATTCCTTTTTAGTACAAGAAATATTTGGTTGTCTGTTCTAAAATACATAAAGGGACGCAGGTGGCGCTGTGGGTTAAACCACAGAGCCTAGGACTTGCCGATCAGAAGGTCGGCAGTCCGAATCCCCGCGACGGGGTGAGCTCCCGTTGCTCAGTCCCTGCTCCTGCCAACCTAGCAGTTCAAAAGCACGTCAAAGTGCAAGGAGATAAATAGGGGCTGCTCCGGTGGGAAGGTAAATGGTGTTTCTGTGTGCTGCTCTGGTTCACCAGAAGCAGCTTAGTCATGCTGGCCACATGACCTGGAAGCTGTACGCCGGCTCCCTCGGCCAGTAAAGCGAGATGAGCGCCGCAACCCCAGAGTTGGTCACGACTGGACCTAATGGTCAGGGGTCCCTTTACCTTTACCTTTACCTTTCTAAAATACATGCTGTATAGCCACTATGGCTTCATAGAATGCACAATATTCATGACTACTGTGAAGGGAAACCTCCACTAGTAACACTACTATCATTACAAATATGTGCCAAAAGAAGAGAGATTAAATTTCATGTTTGTGTTTTAGAAGAAGCAAATCAGCTGAACAAGACAGTCCTGGAATTTGTCAGTTATAGATGCAATAAATATATGAATTTTAGTTTCCTGAAGTGAAAATTGCATATTTCCTGTAGTAGATACGGTGTTGGGGGAGTGGGCCCCTAGGATTTACATGTTTCAAAGTGCCATAATACCCTGCAAATATAATAACACATAGACAAATATCTATGAACGTTTAACAGATTTACTCTATGCCATGTTAAGCGCATCAGAACAATATATGGTTTGCAAATGCTTAAGCCTGTCAAAATATTACCAAGTAGCCATAATAGCTCGTGCCAAATGCTGTTCATCAGCTTGGATTCTGCATGAAAAGAAATTCACATGAAATTGAATATTTGGTACCTGGAAAAGAACTCCAGGAATCTCAATTTTCATTTTAGAAAGTGTGTGTACAGTATTTCAACAAGTTGTTTTTGACAAAGAGCTCAACGTGGAATAAAATGTTGGTAGGATACCATAGCAAGATGACCAAGGGTCAGTATGGCTACATAGGTATAGAAAACTGTTGGGTGCTATATTGGGCACAGAAGATTTCATTGGAACTTTTCAGCATCAAGTGCATCAATCTCACAACGGTATTCTTATTTATTGTACTCAAAAGTAAGTTCCATTGAAGACTGGGATTTATTTCTGAAAAAACATACATAGGATTGTGGTATAAATGAATGTGGAAGCACAATTCCCCAAATAATGTAAATGAAAATGCCTTATATTTATGATTACTAGAAATGTGAAAACCATACACGCTTCCTTTCTTTTCGCCATGGTAATGTGTGGTTTTATGGCACAAGATCACCATGCAAGACTGTTCCCAGACACAGCTGCATTAATTTGTATGAGTCAGTTGGAGTATTGGGCAAATGCCCAACCTTGTATGTTTCTAAGAGAAAGATTCAGAAATCAGCTCACAGACTGCCTTTATTCAATATTCAATATAGTTCAACACAATGTTCAAATTATGTCAAGGCACCAAGGAAAACCAATGGGGCATAGGCAAAGCAACCATGGTAAATGTGTTTAGGGGTGTTAGTCAGCTAAACTTACTCAAGGTAGAACCATTGAAATTAAAGGACCTATCTTAGTTAGGTTTATTAATTTCAATGGATGTACTCTGAGTAAAAGTTAGTTGAATCCCACTCTAGGATTACAGTCCAGGAATAACTGTTTTACTTATGTGAGTGAATCTGTTTATAACCAAATGTGGCAAAGAAATTTATGTTCTTGCTTCACTTACAAATGGAGTGTGGTGGGGTAAGAGCTCATGAAGATTGGGCACACAAAGGTTTCACATATAATTCAGAAGCTTTTTCTATTCAAATCTATGATATCTTTAAAATAAAATACTACAGTTCTTTCCTCATGCACTATGACCATTTAAATTTTATCATAAGTGTTTTGCTGAAAAATAGGGTGACTTTTTAATAAAAAATGGATTTGATTCAATTTGAAAATGATTAAATTTCTCAGCAGGACCCATGTCATATGTACATTCCAAATTTTGAAATGTCAGTTGGCCAAAGATTAATTTTTCCATTAAAAGTGAACAAATTTGGATTTGTTTTGCATGCTTAAGTCATGCCAGCCCTCTACTGAAAATGTCAGTGCCATACAGTGAGCTGGAACAAAAACCTGAGGAAAAATGCTTCTTACATATTGTGAATGAATTATCACCATTTTCACACACTACTATTCATGAACAAAAAATAATCCTTTCCCTCTTTTAGTGCTTGAAAATGAATATCTCCAAAGGCTCCACTTGAATTAAAACTAGGGGGCAATGGAAAAGGAATTCAGAAAATGCCATGTATAAGTTTCTGATTAGTATCTAATGATGGTAATGGTTAAAAGTAATAACCCTTTTGAAGGCTATTCAGTGGCTCATGAACAATTAAGTTGTTGATCTTAATTCAAATTTTAGTAAATCAAAGGGGGGAAATCACTTATTGTGGAAAATGGGCTGAGAGATCCTTCTGTTCTTCATATAGGCCAGCTTTTGTTTCTACTTCTATACTTACTTGGATGTGATTTCTTAAGATCCTGTTTGGGATTCATATTATCCATTACAGACATTGAACACCATTCCTAGGACTCATCACTCATAACTGTCAAGTTTTCACCAGATCCACTTGCAACAATTTCATTGGTGTGAATGCCTGTAGCACAATCAGCATTCATTCTGACCATAGCACTTCCAAGCATCATTAGTACTGATACACATAATGTTGGCATCTACACTTCTTGCTGCAGTGCCATTACTGCTGATTTCTACAGCCATGTCATCAAAGGACAGCTGCAAGTGGTGTCTACTGTACCTAAGGCTGTGTGATAGGATACCTACCGTACCACCAGCAATGCAGCATTTCTGTTCTGCTTAAAAGTAGGCAGCAAATATGGTCAAATTCTCTGAGTGGTACATAGGAAGAACATGAGTCTCAATGGTGGGAGGAAACAAATCTCCAATGGCAGATCAGCTTTTAAAGACTTCTTCCCCATGTGACATTTTCCTGTTAAGCATCTTAACTTTTGTGAATTTTAATAATACTGGTGAGGGATACATGACTGTTGGTGTAGGGGAAATAGAGAGTGCAATACATCAGTGCCCTTTATCATAGTACTAACCTGTACAATTGTGCTATTTTCTCCTCTTGGGGTGAGAATTACTTTTTAGGTTTTTTTTTAATAGATTGCCAGTACACCTCTGATGTCCTTTGAAACTAGATCAAGCCATGAGTTCTTCCAAGTGGAACCTTTGATTCTCTCACCATTTCATCCAGCTCTTTAGTTCAATATTATTAAACATTGTTAATACCTGGGATCCTTTTATCCTGGATCACTGGATTCTCACTTTTACTTTCACTTGACACTTTTACTCCTTTCACCATTTCCTTGAATTACCACTTCAACATCTGTTCTTCAACAAGCAGCAGGTATTCTTTTTCAGAATGGAGAAATAAAAATATTCCCAGAATCATCTATGGTTACTTCAGTAGACTACTTATTCATGTTTGCAGGGTATCACCTTCATCCAAGCCACCAAGTTCTAGTTGGCTTCATTGGTGATCATCCCATGTCTTTTAGCTGGGTTTGAGTTATGTCCATAGACCAATTCGGCAATTCGGCCCTCCAGATGTTTTGGGACTACAGCTCCCATCATCCCTGACCACTAGTCCTGTTAGCTAGGGATGATGGGAGTTGTAGTCCCAAAACATCTGGAGGGCCGAGTTTGCCTATGCCTGCCATAGACTATAAACAATTCATTCCTGACTCAGCTCAGCTCAGAAAGCTTCTGTGTTTTGCAGCAGCTAATCTAGTGCTCTTAAATTACCACAACCCCAAGAGCTTTTACCAAGTGCATCACACCCATCATAGTCCTTCTTAATTGTCAGAACATCACCCAAATTCCATTATATAGACAGCTGGTTCTGGCTAGGAACCTACAGGCTGGCCACTGAGAGAACAGGCTGCTGGGCTAAATGGGCCATTGGTCTGATCTTTCAGGGTCTTCTTACGTTCTTCATCAGTGGATCTTGTATTTCTATCACAATCCCTCTTGAACATTAAGATGGTGAAAGCAAAAGAGGGTTTTTGAAAAGTGTCAGTCAATTCCTTTTCCAGGGCTCCAGTATGCTTATACCTGTAGTATGCTTGTAGTGTTGTCAGACCTTAGAGTCCTAAAATTTTGTTTGTTTGCTTAAATGCTGGCTTTTGCCAAAAAGAACTATATGACAATAATTCTTTGTTAGTCACAACTTTAAAAACTAACAAATACACAAATTCACACTAAAAGCCAAACCACCACAAAAGAATAACACAAAATTATTTAAAGGTTTGGGAGAATAAAGTGTTTTCCCTTGTACCACAAAAACATGAATGTGGGTGCCATGTGAGCCTCTCCAGGGAGAGCATTTCACAGCTGGAGGCCATTGCCAGTTGTGGTGAACTTGCCCACCCCTTTCTACGCTTAACACTGTCTTCCAAACACTTAGGGTGCCATTTATTTATAAATGGGGCAGCTATTTATTTGGCAGGAAAACACACAGAATTTTTGAGCACAGCACAGCTGTGTTTGTAAGGATCTGTGAACTAGGGCGCACTTCTCATGCTGGCATTAGAAGACATCTAGAACATTGTCTTCCTCCTAAAACCAGCCACTCAAGGCCGAATGACGATTTCCTGAGCCCGGAAGCTTCTGTGTGCTTCTTTTCAGGTTCCCTGGTTCGTACAGCACTTTTGGTGACTGCAGTATTAAAATGTTTGTTGTTTGGAGGCAAGTGGCTTTTGTTCTGCATCTTGTGGAATCATCTCCCTCCCTGGAACTTTGAATACCCCCTTCCAGATGACTTGTACCCCCAGGGGGGCCTGCCCCAAATTTGAGAACCACTGACCTAGGTCTTCCACTGTTTCCTCAAAAAATATCTGTTGAATCAATTAGCAGCTCTCACGCAGATAAATTCTGGGCCAGTCCATCCCCCCTGTGTGTGTGTGTGTGTGTGTGTGTGTGTGTGTGTGTTAGTGTTGGTGTGTTACATTTTAGGAAATGTGTGACTGGCACATGCACAGAATACACAAGTGCCGAGCAGATTTTCAAAATCCTCTTCCCAAGTTTCTGTCCTGTTGACCTGTTGAATTAATTAACATTAGCCCCACAGGCTAGGGTTTTTAATTGTGTATGTTCATAAAAGCCAGTTTTGTATCCCTTTGGTCAAAGGATTATGAATTGTCCAAGTCTTCTGTATTGTTGTGTAAACTCCCTTTAAAAAAAAAGAAATCTTAAAGAGGATGCCCCCCTTTTTAAATTAATGTATACATTCTGACGAATTTCCAAAGATATGACCTTTAGGTGAACCCCTTTAACCTTCCCCTTAATTATTTGTTTGAAGACAGTGTAGTGTTCTCCTGCTGAGAATGAAGAACCATAATGCATTGCAGTCCTGTGAGTAAGGGAGTGTTGTAAGGAAGTGGAAAGGGACATAAATAAGGAGACCACCAGATGTAAATAATAAAAAGTGGTTGGAGCTGAAATAAAAACTGAAAAAGCAATTTAATTTACCTTATGAGTGGCTAGGTTGAAGAAAGCAAGGGTCAGCAAGGCTCAAAGTGGAGGAGAATCTGTTGTGTGTTACCAATCCAAGTACAGTACATGCTTGTTTCATTCCTTAAACCTTGCCATCTGCATACATCATTAGAAGCTCATTGAAGAGAAAACAGTCTTATCAGGCTTTTCTGTTAATCTCTGTTGGCGTTAACTTCAGCTGATAAAAGGCATGCTAGCTGCAGAAGGCTCAGGTCAGTCCCTGTTTGGTCAGTGTAGCAACATTACTGGAAAGCAGCTAAGCAAATTAAGCCCTATCAAAGACCTTTGTCTTGGAGGACAGAAATATGCCTTGAATTCACAGTGTTATGTTAGGAATATAGCCTCAGTGACAGAAATCACTATTACCTAGAGGAGCAAGTTATAAAAGCAGTCTTAAATGCCTAGCATTTGCTTTTGACTAATTATAAGGCAGTGTATTATTTTATTTTTTTACAATGGGTGTATTTAAATAGTGAGCAATGTGTAAACAAAAAGATGCAAAGTAGCCTATGTAGTCTTTTGAGCATTTATGCATCATCTACTAAATGACATTCCCACTAGCTTACAATTAGAAGAGTTGATTTCAAAGGTGTCTATTACTGTAAAGTGGACTTAACCTGGAAGAAGAGCAGTGACTATGTCCAAACCCCACATGATAGATTCTAGTACCTTACAAACTTTTAATAATCATGGGTTTTATGTGAAACTCACTGAAATCGTTATTAATTTATATGATACAAATAAGCTAAGTTTGAGGCGATGGGTATGTTTAGAATATCAGGAATCGCTAATGATCATTAGCAGTTCTTAAGGGTCATTTAGCTGAGGAATGAATGACAATACTGGACAAACCCTGACCGTAACTACTAATGTTCTCTAAAAACACAGAGAATGGAGATAAAAACAATAGAGATCAAAACAAGTGGGTCTTGTGAATTATAGAAAATGGCCTTAACTAAACTGTGCAATTAAGAAACATTTTTTTTTTGGGGGGGGGGAATCATTTCACTGGGGTTAGTTTGAACAAGATTATCTGATGTGGGTTGTTATGCATTAACTTAATGGGGAAATATGCAAGCACTTATTTTTGGATTACCCACAAAATTAAATCCAGGCTTCCCTTGCCAAATAATGGGCTTTACCTAGCATTCAGATGACTCGGACACTGCTTTAGTTATGGTACCTGATTGGAGAAGAAGTTATTTTGGGCCTAATAATAAACACATGTACCTGCAATTCCCTCTTTCTATCAAGTTGAAAGGTGCCCCGGTTTATGGTTGGAAGTTGCCTTATGCTCTCTGCCCTGGGTGTCCCACTCTTGGTTGAAAAGGTCGCCCCCAGCTGGCACTGACCTCCAAATGACCCTTGACTTTACAGGCTTAAACTGCAGGAGTTGTAGAAGAGCAGAAGTTCTTTCTGGGCCAGCACTTATTGCTGCTGTGCTGGTGATAAAACTTCAGACAGCCTAATTGATGGCTTTGCTGACCTAACAATACCTTGTGAAAGCACAGAATAGCAAAGCCTGGTCCTCATTTATGGACAGCTGCGATGGCAGCTGAATTGCCTAGGACAAAAAATAAAAATAAAATATTCCACAATCCTTTAACTGGGTTTTTAGATGGCCAGATAATCTTGCTTTTGAAGTAAAATCAAGTGTTAAATTGTGCATATTTTTATGTGTGATTCATTATTTCCTGACAAGTAGTTTTCTAACCTTCAATGTTGTTTTTGTTTTTAATGCGGTTTTCTGTACTGCAACCCTGCCATGAGGAAGAAAGTGGGGGTCTAATAAAAGAATATTTTTTTAAAGTACAGCACTAAACGGACAATCAGATTTCTATACTTTGTGTTCTGTTTCAGGTTTATTAATGCCAGAAGAAGAATAGTACAGCCTATGATTGACCAGTCAAATCGAGCAGGCAAGTTCCAAGTAGTATCTGTATTCAAGTCCCACAGGCACAAATCCTCATCAAGTTATTCTTCAGGAATCCCTTCACCTGGTAAATAAATGCTTCCAATAGGCATTCTGGGAGATTTTCTTCTTCTTATGTCCCCAGAATTCCGCTATAGGAAGCAACTTCACTAATTGGTGCTAATTGGAGATTTCCCACCCTGACTCTGCTGAAACTGCTTTTTATTTTCTCTCTGAATTGGTAATTGGGTACAAGTACTAGTGCCACAAGCAGTTTGTTTGACTGGGAGCACTTGAATTGCTCATTGCTTTTCTGCATCCAATCAGCAGGACAATCTCATTTTCTTGCTACCCACAACTCCTTGGTGCATGCATTGCTTTCACTGCTGTAAGGCTAGCTGTAAAACTCATTGTATCCATTCATTTGCTTTGACTATTCACAATATGCTACTAATGCCTGGGACATGCTACAATACTGCCAAAAATATTTAAATTTTATTACTTTCAGTTACTTAATGCACCAAATATTTTACCATTAAAATTCTGCCAAGCATGTTCTTCCACCCTTTTAAAATACTGACGATATAAGTTCAAAACTACAAAGAGCCAAGTAGTATTCACTTTACAGTGCAATATGCATTTCCTCAGCTTGCTAGGGAGTTGTAGCTTCTGCAATTAAGTTACTGGATAAAGCAGTTCTCCATGTTGTGATAACTGGGCTTTAACTTGATGGGAATTTTGCCTGCTGCTTCACTTTAAAAGTCTGGAAAGGTTATTAATCCTGTGGGAGAAATCTTTATGTGTAGCAGTGAATTTCTTTTCCATAAATATGTGGCAGGATAAAAACCAAAGCAATTAACTCTGATTAAAAACAAAACAAAAATAAAGCATGTTCAGCATATTTTGTGTACGTATAAAAGGTGGACAGAGTAATGAGAGGATAGCTTGCTTGCTTTAAAAATAGTAATAAGCACAAACACAGTGAACTGCGGCACAAACTGCCATATTCCAATTCAGACCATGGAATACGCTTTCTATACTAATTAGAAATCCCTAAGCAGTGCTTATTGCACTGTTTTACGTTGAAGGTAAGTAGCAAAGTGGATTTAAATTCCT
>NC_137170.1:40817500-40940000 GCF_951804945.1 Podarcis cretensis | reverse complement strand
GCTTTCCTCAACAAAAGAAGATATTAATGGTCTTTGCACCAAACCTAGAACATTACCATGAACTCAGAGCTTGGGAAAAAGCAAGAGAATACTGTAACAAACTTCGTACAGAGTTCGGTCTATTAATTGTTTCATGTTAGATATTCTATGTGTTTACCTCAATTGAAAAAAAAAGAATGTTTTTGCTAGTATCAGATCTGCTGTGGAATTGGTATTGTATGTCCATGAATTCTTCCTTTCTCAGCACGTGTTCCTCACTAGAAAAAAAAATGCTGTTACCTTTAAGCTTTGTCAAAATTTACATTAAAATACTTGTATGAGGACTGTGACGTTATGTTTTAAAGAAAAAGGTGTTAAGTCACAAAATGCGGTAATAAATATTTCATTTTTGATTTTTTGTTAGGCCTTTGTGTTTTTAATCATTAATAGAAGGAGACTTTATTTCCTGGGGAGAAGAGATAAAAAACTTGTATTTGTTAACAATAATAATATAAACAAAACACATCAAAGATTAAGAGAGATTGCAACGTGTGATTTTATAAATGCCTTAGCCTGTGAACAGACATACGTGTAAGCTTAATGTCTAGAGCTAAAAATGTTTGTGTGTTACATATAAGGGTAAAGGAAGCCTGTGTATATTTATTTACATTTCTATCCCATACTACTCAACAATTGAGTTTTAGTTCAACAAGCCCAATGCTGACTTGAATGTAGAGCTTGACTGTGGACAGGATTTTATAATGAACCTGTTAATATTAGGGGTAGCTTAGCAAGAGATCTAACTTCTGATATGTCAGCTACAAACCATTACCTGAGTACTTTGTTTTATTTAATGATTTTTTTAAAAAAAATCAACTACTGAACAAAAATTAAACTTAGCCATAGATTTACTTTATCCATATGATTGTTCATATTTACAGTTCAATCCTATGCATGTATATCAGAAGTATATTCCACTGTTTTACAATGAGGCTTGCTCCTAGGATTGCAGCCATAAATACATATAATCAATATTGTAGTACTTAAATGCTGGTGATTTTCGTGGGGTATTTGTTGGGTGGACAAGAAATGCAAACATTGTTATTTCTCTTCTACTTGCAAAATCTCCTTCTGTTGTCCCAGAAAGAAAGAAAATTAGATTACTGAGAGAAAAGTTATGCATTCAAGGTGCAGACCTGGTCTGAAGATAAGGAACTGATTTGTAAATAATTGTTTAGTTTGATTGAATAAGGTGTGTTTCACAACAAAATTCTTGGGAAGGAAGAGAGGAGTGGGATGGTTGAGTTTTCACTCTTTACTGATGGTAAGTTAAGCTCTCTTCTGGGCTAGAATGGTGCATTTGTACAATAATTTCTTATTTTATTACCCTGTGATATGTATAGACCTTCTCTTCCATGCACACAAATTCCTTGTTCCTCCCTTTGCAACTCACAGCAACCAAACAAGGAAGTCGCTACTTAACCATATTTTCCTGTTTCTTTCAAACTGGGAAACTACAGTTTCCAGTTTCAGAACTAGCCAGGATATTGAATCACAGGTTGAAATTGGTTTAATGCTCTGACTACTTCCAAACCTGGTAACCATAATCTCCTGGTTTGACCAAAAAGGGGGAATTGGGTTAAAACTGCTGTAGAGGCTTCTTAATCACAGCTTGCACAAAGGGACTGAGCAAAGGGACTGCATACACAGGTAAAAGACTTGTGCATATCTCAGCTTAATAAGACAAAATATTTATTTAAACTGTTTGTTAACCCCCTTAATCAAAAGATCTCAGGGCCATGTATGAATGAAACTGATTAACAGACAGCATAAAAATACAATTTAAGACCAACAAATAAGCACATCAAAATAGAACAAGACAAAAAGAAATTAAAATCTCCCCTCCAAGAAATGATCATCTGAACTTGGCCAAAAGCAAGCTTCAGGTACACACAAGTGCTCTCTCTCATACGCACTAGGCTTTGTCCGTCCATCCTGCCCCCGCCTTTTTATAGTAGATGGAAATAGAAGTAGGACCTATTTGCATAAGCCTTGGCTCTGACAAAGGCTACAATCCTGAGTACATTTTCAAGGGAGCTGAGTTATGTTCACACATCAGAAAGATTTTCATCAGATTATTTCATCAGAAATAATTACTCCTCCTCTGATTTGAGCAACATAGAAACCAGGCTACCCTGACCTCCCATTCTATGCAAACCAGAAATTGTAGTTTGTTGCTCCCTAACAGGCCATTATCACCAGTGAACCTGAAGCCATAGTTTGTTGTTTGATTGCTGATTGTGGCTTATTAGGAAGCAACAAACCACTATAGCTGTTCAGACTTAATGAAAAGTCAATACATTCTGGTTCTTCCTGCTTGTGCCGGAGGAGCTGTGATAAGGCAATGTGTACCAGTGTGCTGCTCATTCACTAGAAACCAGAAAACCTGGTTTATTGTTGCATAGAAATGTGACCATCAAGACTTAGACTGCATACATGCTATAGCTTTAAAGCATATTCCCCTCTCCCATCCCCCACCTCTCAAATAATCCTAGGCGCTATAGTTTCTCCCCCATCCACCATGAGCAGAATATACATGCTAGAGCTCCATGTCAACTCATTCTTAGTGGAAGTGAAGTCATGATGCAACCCTCTTTCATTACTGATTGTTATGTTTCTGTTTTGCTGGGGAACTTGCTGGAGGCAATCTACATCCCAATGACGAAATGTCCATCAAACTGAATGGAGCCGAGTTTCCATTCAGTTTCCAAATATTGCAGTCTTTTGCAGAATACCATTCCCTCAAGGCCAACTTGTCATGTAGCAGGTTGAAGCCCATGAGGGGGACAGATGAAAGCAAGAATTGGTGTCCATCTGGATGGTGCAGCAAAACTTCTTAAAGCCTGGCCTGAGCAGAAGAGGCTTTGAGTGGCACTGCCTTCCCCACAATTTAAAATACGTTGGCAAAAACTTGCACTTGAAACTTCAACATGTTAATGACTCTGCAGATCTCATGTTTCATTCTTACATTTTGACTCTTTTTGCTATAGAAGCGGGGGGTACAGTAGAAATATAAGAAATGTTAGCCGAGATATCGCTCTGTTCTAAGCACTTTGTCTTAAGTTTGAGGGAGTGGTGGTGTCAACGCTTGGTTTAATTTTTTTGTTCCAACTGAAACCTCCAAGCTTCCCAAATCTGTGCAACTCTCAGTTTATTATGACAGAGAGCTTTCAAGCATAGGATTATTTGGGTGTCAGCAAGACACCCCCCCCCCCGTGTCCTTGTATTTACAAAAACAAAAGAAAGCAAAACTGGTAGCATTTTAAATAATATTTTCTGCCTTTTTTCTGACGTTTGGCAAAACAGGCTTTGGGGAGCAAGGGAGGCAAAGGGTCCAGCTCTGCCTGCTAGATGGGTATTTTTGAAAAGAACTGTTCCCAACCCCCGTCCCTACTGCTGTATGACTTTTCCTTCTC
This sequence comes from Podarcis cretensis, assembly GCF_951804945.1. NCBI lineage: Eukaryota > Metazoa > Chordata > Lepidosauria > Squamata > Lacertidae > Podarcis > Podarcis cretensis. Next base: position 40,936,545 of record NC_137170.1, on the reverse strand, counting down.
TGGGCTCTATTCTGCTTGATCTATATTGCTAAAATCCTTACTGCAATACAATGGGAGGAGATTGCTCCAGTCTGAGGTTTACTGTTTAGTATGAGGGGTTCCGATTTGGGTGTATTTAAGAAATGCTCAGCTGTCAAAAGTGAAAGAAAATGGGAATAGTGTTTTGACAGCGACATGGTGTTAAAGGAAATACTGTAGTCTGACTAAAATTGCTTATGTTCTGGGGAACAAAGGGTAATAGAAAAACACCTCTTGTTTAGAGGTAACGGGGGAAACCCCAAATTTCCATTTCCCTGAACAAATTGAGGAGGAATTTATAATCCTAGTAAATCAAAAATGTTTGAGATTGATCTGTCCTTTGTTACTAAAGGCGAGTAGAGCAGACCGTTCATCTTGGCTGCCCTTTGCTGGCTTCTAATGTAAGGTTACCAGATTTTTTTCAATGAATCTGGGGACATTTTTCAACTTCAATGGATTTTGTATGGGGACTGATTTGTAAATCCGGGGACTGTCCCCGGGAAACGGGGACGTCTGGTAACCTTATTCTAATGTCCAAAGGAGAAGCAGAGTGGCTTGTAGGAGACTCTTCAACAAAAAGCACGTGTGGGGTGTCTCACGCAGCTGCATCTAAAAGTTACAAAACAGCCATTAAACAACAACAACAACCCAACTTCAGCTCCTTCTCTGTAGGTCCACACACACACACACACACACACACACACACACACACACACTTAGTTTAACAAGCAACACTAAGGGTGGAATCCTATGCAAGCCTAACTGAGATGATGTTGAACTATGTGGGACTTGCCTGCAAGTAAATGTGCACAGGATTCAGAATTATGGGGTCATTGTTGGTTTTGAGCCAGTGGATTTGTCTGTGCCACGCATGAATATTAACATGGAAGAAGTAACCTGCATGTTGCGGGGGGATGAAAGTGTCTATTTAAGCCCTGGTCCAGATATAAGAAAAGTTTTTTTAAAAAAATTGATTGGGGGGAGGAAAGCTGCTTCAGTGCCTCTGTGAAATGGAACTCATTCTATTTCCTCCTCTTTTTGTGGGATAAATATTTATGGGGATCCACGGGAAAGGCTATCCCAGGTGGCATGCTGTGTTGGAGGGGCACTGAATTTGTTTTGGGGAGTCCGCATTTACCTCAGCGTTCAGTTAACCAGAAATGCGGACACTTAACTAGCACAGGGTGTTTTGCTTTTAAAATATAGCTATTCTTGTTTATTGATTAGCACCTTGTGCATGCTAAGCCCCCTTGAATAGAATGGCTGTTACTCCCAATGAAGTGCAGTTCGGATTTTGGGTTTGGCAATAGACTACTTCTGGAAAGAGAAAGAGAGAAGAAAGAAAGGAGGAAAGAGAGAGAGAGAGAGAAATAGAGAGAAAGAGAGAGAAAGAAAGAAATAGAGAGAGAGAGAAAGAAATAGAGAGAGAGAGAAAGAGAGAGAAAGAGAGAAAGAGAGAAAGAAAGAAAGAGAGAAAGAGAGAAAGAAAGAAAGAAAGAAAGAAAGAAAGAAAGAAAGAAAGAAAGAAAGAAAGAGAAAAGCAAGCAAGCTTTGGAACTGGCTAAGTTGTTAATGGAAGCAGAGGGGAAGCCGGCTGCCCCCTTGAACTGGATAAGAGGGGGACCCAGGGTGGGGGGGGAGGGGTTAGGAAGGCAGATTTTCATATTAATAGTTTGGGAGAAGAGAGAGACAGAAGGGAGCTGGCTCCTGGGCAGGGTCCCTGCCACAGTCATGATGGATGACCCAGCTCAGGCTGCTCCCTCCTCCTCCTCCCCGTCCTCCTCCTCCGGCTGCTTTAGGAATCAAATAAACAAACACCTCCACCCTCTTCGCAGCCTCGCCATTATGAATCAATTACCTCTCGCCGTATTTTCTTATTTGCTTAAATAAAGCACTCAGAGGATTAGAGCGGTTTTCTTTTTGTATCTTACTTAGGAAATAAATACAAAAGTCCTTGTCGCTGTAATCATAATGGTGATGATAATTTCAGGTTGAGGCACTTTGCAAAGAGCTTCGCCCGCTGAGTTATTTGCTGGATGGGAGACGCTGTATATTGTGCAATGGCGCAACTTAAAAGAACGCCTCTCTCGAACTAATGGGTTTTGCATTACACGCAATTACTTAGAGAAAAGCAACGTCGCCCTCGAGTGCAGGCAACCTCGTTATTTAACTCCTTGAGGACAAAGCCACTTGGATGTGTTTTCCTCAATAGCTATGAGGTACGAGGGCTCCTGAGATGCTGGAAAGAGAGGCGGAGAGACACACAGGGAGAAAGAGAGAAGGAGAGACTTAAGGAAGAAAAAAAGCGCGAGGAGATTTTAGTGAGTTGGAAGGCAAACGTGCAAGTTGTATCTTTGCTCGGTTGCGTCTTCCTCCTCGCCGCAGCTCGCGTTAGAGGCGCTCAAGGTGTTTCTATGGCTACCTCGTAGATGTGGGAGGGTCAGATGTGGGGGTGCCCAAGAGAAAAGGCAGCTCTTGGGTGATCATTTATCAATGTCACCCACATAATGATTCTCTCTGCAGCCTTCTATTGATGAGGATAATTACATTAGCTCAGAGTGACTGATCAATGAAAACCCACCAAACAAAAACTTCTTTGCTCTCGCTTATAATACAAAAAGAGAGAGAAATCAGATGGGAAGGCGAAGAATTCCTCTCTCTCTCACTCTCATGCCTTTTCTCTTTACCAATGAACGTTTGCTAAAACGTGAAAAAGAAGAAAAAGAAAAAAAATCAGCCCCTCATACAACGGGGTGTTTTGTTTCTCTTTTAAGTTATATTTTTGCGCGCGCGTGTGTGGAAACCGTTTGGTGCAAATGTAGTGACCTTAATTGCTTCCCTGGCCAAAAGTATATCCACATGTCTGAGAGAGGACCCGCAAGGCTGCCTGACCCGCTTTCACTCCAGAGTCTGCCATTGTTGGACTTGGGCTTTCAAACGGCGTGTTTTCTAAATGAAGGGAGAGCAGGGGAGATGCAAATCTCTGCAGTTGTCTGCATGCTCGGCTCGGCTTTGTTTTTTAATCACGTGAGACGAGAGGAGCCTTACTTTTTCTCTTACCCCCTCACCCCCAGCCCACTCCCCTCTCCCTTCTGCTAAGATCCGGTTATGAGTTTACAGATGAATTACGGTTCAGCGGTTGCGTGGGTTGGGGGGCGGCTGGGGGCTGGGTGGGTTGAGAAGAGAATCAATATTTCACTCAATGGAGTCGGATTTGTATATGTGTGTGCGCGCGCGTTGTTTTTACTTGTGGCTTGTTAAAAGGCGTCGGAAATGTTATTGTAGTGTCGGCCTCCTCTGCAGCTTGAATGCTCAGCCACCTGGAAGGAAACGTGGATGTGACATGGGCACATTTGGTTCCTTCTCCAGAAGACTCGGTGGCTTAGAAAGCTCCGGGGCCACTGAAAGGAAGAGTGGAGGGCAGCCCCATCGCTGCAGGTGGCCTTCTCCGCTCCCGGGGGAGGAGAGGGGCTCGGGCTCCTTGCCCCAACCGAGAGGTTCCGTGCATGGCCCAAGCCATGAAGGAAGTTCTGTTGAATCCGGGGAGGCTTAGTCGCAGCCTTGGCTGCAGCACTAGCCGGATTAACCTGGAGTTAAGCCTAGTGGAAGTCAATAGGACTTATCTCTGAGTAGATGTGGTTTGGATGGGGCTGCTAGTCTGCAGTGCTGGGGGGGGGGGTGTACACGGACACTCGGGGCTCTCGGGGTATCTTGGAGTAGGTGCCTTATTCCTCCCACGGTGCCTTGCCACGCTTTAAGATCGGTCACTTGCAGGGGCAGCTCAAGGCTGTTTGGCAAAACCAGGGACCCCTTGAGAAGGTCATCGCTGCCTTTGTTTAGGCGGCAAGAGGTTCTACGCAAATCCATGAGACTTGCCTGTAAAGGGGGAAAGAGATGGTAGATCCCATTGATCCCAGGGACCCGTTTGCGTGCTCCACTGCACACGCAGACACACACTCACACACCCCTTTTACCTGTCACATACCTGGGCCTGAGAATCAGCCCTTGAAGGGCCATTGTAGGAGAGGCTGCGCTTCACAGCTGAGGCTGCAATACTAGTCACCCTTATTCACGAGGAAGTTCCCCAGCAGGCCGTGACACTTACTTCTGAGAAGACACGTGTCGGGTTGCGCTGCCAGTCCAGCTTTTAAGGACAAAGTCAGAGGGGACTGGCGCTCGCGACGGAAGCTCACTTTGGGAATATGCTTCGTGCTTTTAGTTTCCCCCAAATGTGCGCCATGAGTATTCATTCCATGGAGAGAGGGAGAGGCGTGCTGTGGTTTCAGCTGCGTAGGTGTTGATCTGGAAACAGGAGGGGGAGCCGCGTGGTGTCCCCGCATCTTCCCCAATCTTCCCCAGCCCTTCTGCTAAGGCAGGCCCAAGTCCCTGCCTCGCCAACTTCTCGGCGCTGCTGGAGAAGAGCGCGCAGCGCCTCTTGGCATCTCCGAGTTTGGCGAGGCGCTCAGCAAACAATTTAGCTCGCAGCTAATCCGCCTCATCTCCTCCGCTCTCTCCATAGGCGCGCTGGCCGATCTCTGCGCCTTTTAACACGGAGGTGAAGCCCTCTTGACTTCGAGGGGACTCACTCCCGAGCAGGCAGCCGGAGACCCAGGGCAGCGCCTCTTCGTTTCCCTGGAAGTCCACGTTGCGCCACCAGCCCCGTTTTGCTGCTTTTAAAAAGAAAAGGGAAGTCCCAAGAAGAAGTGGGAATGGGGTTTCTGCCGTGCATGCACAGAGCTAAAGAAACAAAAAGGTCTTGATCTAGTTCTCCCACCGCAATTGAAACTGGAAAAATAAAAATTGGGAAAGAGAGGGGCGAACAGTTTGACCATTCCCGTTTTTGGAAACATGGTGCCTGATGGGCTGGGAAAAAGGGAGTCCGCCCCGTCGCCTTTTCCCCGGGGCCTGGTTCCCTAGCATAGAAACATTTTCAAACCTATGAGCCTTGAATGGACAAATACTTGCTATCAATATGGGACATGGGCCAGTGGCAAAAAAGCTTGAATGGAAGCTCTGCTGAGGCGTTGGGAGAAGCTAACGATGTGCCGCCGTTTTGCCATTACTGGGCGAGAGAGAGAGAGAGAGAGAGAGAGAGAGAGAGAGAGAGAGACCCTTTCTGATTAATAACTAGCAGGGTAATGTTGAGGGCTTTTTCTGCCCGATTGCCTTTTTGAATTAGAGCCGATTCCTTCACACTTCAATAGGGCCTGTCTCCTTTAAAATGACTGACAGATTTCCCTCTCCTTTCTCTCCTCCCTCCCTCTCTTGTCTTTCTCTGAGACTTAATGATGTAAATTTTCTAATTAGTTAAATCACGTCGCTTAAAGGCCTTAATATTTACTGGGGGGTGGTGATAATAATTCCTAATCGAATGTCTCGAAATAGCCACAGAAATAATGTTAAGGGTGTTTTTTGTTTAAGTGGGGGGCGAGAAAAAGAGGAAAGTGGACTTAAGTGGGGCGGGGCGGAGGAGGAGGTGTTAAAATAAGTAAAAACGTAGCTAAACTTAAGCCTGAAGCTTGCTCAAAGCCCCCTCCCCTCCTTTTTTTAAAAAGCTCGCTTTTATTTTTCAATCAGCTAAGATTTAATTAGGAGCCCCCAGGCCGGACGATCTGATATTTTCTCATTAGTTTCCCATCAGTAATCTTGAGTGTTATATTGGCTTAAAGGTTGTCAACATTTGACCAATTTTATTTAAGGAAAAGAAATCACGTATTATAGCTCCGGGACCTTAGATCTGAAAATAAATCCTGCTTGGATCAGCGGAACTAACAGGCGAAAAAAATGTTGACAATTTATCGTTGGATTTAATAAGTTGCATAATGTATGGTATACAGAGGGGAGGGGGGCGGGAAGAGAAAGAGGAACGTATCCATTGAGCGCCGGCAAAGTACAGAGGAGCTACAGCTGATGTGCATTTTGGTGCTTCTACCTTTCGCCAACGGGTGTGAGAAACACCCGGCGGAGGCAAGATTTGGTTACAAGAACTGTAACCCTAGTAGGGCTTGGAAACTGCAAGAGAGATTTCCCCACCACCGACCCACCCGCCCCTCTTCCCGCGCAGGAGAAGCAAAGCGTTTTCCTTCGCTCTTGCCAGCGAGACGCAACGTCAGAGCGCCCCCTGCTGGCTCAGGGACCAAGAAAGTATTTGGGCTGAAGCATCACACTCAATGATATATATATATATATATATAAAACACACACACACACACACATACACACACACATATATATATATATATACACTCCTTTCCCCGCCAGCCCACCGCCTCGCGCATAGGGGAGATTTCCTGTCTGGATTTCCTGCGTGAGCAGAGAGAGGAAGAAAGGCGAAACCTGCCTTCTTCCCTGTAGGACTCGCTTATTCTGATAGTAGTAGCGGGGTGGGAATCCTACAAACTCTTTGCAAACCGTGTAGGACAGTGCAAGTTGTCCTGTTTTGCTTTTCAGTGCATGTCCGAATGTCAGTGAGGAAATGAACAGAGACGAGCAAAATAAAGGCGGTCGTCCCTTCGGTGGGTGGGTGACCTTTTAGTTACATCCTCGGGCAGTGCCGGCTTTCCCTCGGGTTTAAGTGGGGACTGATCCCATTAGGGTTACAGTCTGCATGTGTTAAGCAAGGGAGAGCTGCAACGTCATGTGCCCGACGTGTCAGAAGGGGTCACACAAATGTATGGTGCCTAGTAAGCTCGCAGAAGTGCTGTGTTTCTTCGGAAAGAGTTTCCCGACCGGCCACCTGAATTCATATCTCGAATGCCGGTCTAGCAAGCCTGCAAGTTTTCCCCTCCAAGCAAGTATTTATTATAGAAGCTCAGAATCTAAAAGGGAGACGGAGCTATGGCCGCGCTGAGTTCACCTTATTACCGTAGGTGCAATCCGCCACATGTCTACTCAAAAGTAAGTCCCACTGAGGTCAGCGTGCATAGGATTGCATCCCCAGCACATGTAGGTATATTGTATTTATTGCAAAAGGGGGGAACCATTTGTTCTAGCAAACATAACAGTTTGCAAACGTGAAATTAAGGCACAGGGCGTTCCTAGGACGGCATTTCCCCTCCTATCGCTGTGGATGAGGTTCATCTAACAGCAAAATGGACAGGGGGTGAAATCCGCAACGCACATCCTGTCGTTGAGCGAAGCCTCACTACCTGCTTTCACTTAAGTGTCCGAAAGTAGTGTTTTACGATTCACACCAGTCAAGTAATCCCGCCGAGCTCAACAACTTGATGTGATTTTCACTCTGCATCGAATTGCAGTTACTCAGGAGTGTGACATTTATGCGATCTGCTTCAGAGGGGGGAAAATATGTTTTAGAATTAAAGGGGCTAGTCCCAAAGAAGTTGGCGCGTGTAAATGGGAGGAAGCGACCCCCAGGTCTCAGGTGAAGCCGGTGGTGGGCCGCACTCCTGATCTCTCCTGAGCACTTAGAAGAAACCGACCTGCAAGATGGAAAGGGGATCCGGATTACAAACTCATCAACAGCCTTTTGGTGCTTCCGTCGCTCTTTCAATGCAGGTTTTAAGGTTTTAAGACCGAGGATCTCTGTGTAGTCCAAAAATCCTCGGTTGGGTCTGAACACCAGAAGACCCTCCTTTAAATAAATAGTAGCACGCCCGTATAAAAGCGCATTTTCCCTGCTCTTCTTGTCCCCTGTCTCGAGATGCTGCGGCGGAAGGAAGGAAGGAAGGAAGGAAGGAAGGAAGGAAGGAAGGAAGGAAGGAAGGAAGGAAGGAGGGAGGGAGGGCTGGAGCAGCCCACCTGGAAAAAAAGGAGAGATCATGTAAGGCAAAACAGTTTTAAAGGCACAAATAAAAGCATAAATCACCGGCGTTTAAAGAGGCACCCGGGCCACTGTATAAACTCAGGTACAGTTAAATATTTATAGTTTAAAAAGGGTTATTTTGTCTGCTTTAGGAGCAGAACCGGCAAGTTTAGTAGGTTTCAGGGTATAAAGAGAGACAGAGAGACAACAAAGCACAGCGAGAAGACCTGGCAGGGGTGGGGGGGACCCGGCTGAAGCCGGGCAGGAGGCGCCTTCTGGTTTTATTTTTCTTGTCAAGGATATATGGGAGGAGTGGAGGAATTTATCTGAGCAGCAAAGCGCATGCTTCCCCCCCCCCCTTGAAACAAAGGCATGATTTCCATTGCAAATCCACCCCCACCCCACAAACCTTTTCTGCCAGGCAGAGGGACAGAGCAAACAACAATATTTATGAGAAGGCGCTCATGAAATTAATGTACCTTACTTTTAAAAAATCAAATGCTCACTACAGTGTGCCACGACTCAGCTTAGTAAAAAAATAAAATAAGGGGGGGGGGGGGAGAGAGATAGACTTCCTGACAGTCTTGTCAACATCTTAAGTAAATGATCCCAGTGATGGTCTTTGGAGAGGAGAAGCGCCGTCCCTTCTTAAGACACCTCCTAGCATTAATCTTAAACCAGTTGAAGATTATGATGGGAAATAAGAGGGGGGGGGGGGGTAGAATTGCAAAGCATGTTCATTTCCAATTGCTTTTTTTTTTTTTTTTTAATGCAAGCGGGCCAAATGTAACCGGAGAAAAGGGAAGAAAGAAAGGAAAATGCCAGGAAAAAAAGAGAACAATTGAGGCGAATCCTGTTGCAACAACACAAATAAATAAATATGAAAAAGAGTTCCCTGACTTGATTTCTGGATTGCTGGAATATTGGGTGGGCGTGGGGCAGATAAACAGCGCTGGCCCCCCCACGCAACGCAGCAGCCACGAAAAGGTAACTTCAAAGGGGGAGGGGAGGCAATACTTTTATTTCCCTGGCTGTTCATTAAAACAAAACAAAACAAAACAAAAAGAATCGGATCTCTTGGATAAGAAAATGGTAGTAATATTAGATTATATATATATATATATATATATATATATATATATATATTACAAGAAATCCATTACCTTTTTCCGACTTTGTTTCCTTCTCCCAAAATAATTTATTTGTAGGACTTTGACTAATATATACCAATACAATTGTGGAATTACAGATGTTACGGGATTAAGAGCAAAAACCAATTTGGGTAGCATTTTTCGGTATTTGAATATCTCACAAAAGAAAATAAATATAGTGGGCAACTATTTTACCGAACATCTTTTTAATTCCAAATCGTCTTTTTATTTGTAAACAGTATTTTCAAATTTAGCCATTTATGTTTAAAGACCTGGAAAATAAAACAGGATTGGAACTTAAATGCGAAAACGCGGCGGTCGCTGAAGCAGAGATTCAAAGAGAATTCTTGCCAGCCTGGATTTTGAACTGGAAATGGTCCTTGGAGCGAGACAAAATCTATGATACCTGGAAGTAAACCTCCAATAAGTAGGGCTTACTTCCGCGTAAACGTGCATGGGCTAGTGCTGCAAGACGACTTCTTTTTAATTGTCTTAGGTTAAAACGGATTTATTTTTTTTTAAAAAAATGTTTTTTAGTACTTTAGCAGCCTGAGCCCTAACCATGTTTACTCGGAAGTAAGCCCGGGATTTCCTTCTAAGGAAAGGCGCGTAGGTGAGCAGCACGTGGGTCCTGCGAAGCGAGAGAATGAAAGGTTTCCAATATCTCCGGAATGTTGAAAGCATGGGAAAGGGATCGGGCTTAAAGTCACAAAAAGAAACGCAAACATTTGCTTTGCAGTTTTATTTTCCTGCTTCTGGCTGCCGCTGAGATGCTAGAGAGATACGACGGCAGCCGCCACGGGGCTGCAGTGGGTTGAGGGGGGGTGGGCAGGAGAAAGGCTGGCTCCTGGGTGCTTTTGGATGCTGGAAAGAAACGCAAGGCGCTTCCCACGAAAGAGGCACCCGCGCCTACAGCCACAGCCAAACTCCCCCGGCCAGGCAAGCGCTGGCGGCGCAGGGCAGAGAGGAGGCGGCTGTAGCGCCCATTCCCTGCGCTGCCCCTCCGCTGACCCCAGCCAGGGACTGCAGAGCGGGGAGCTCTCTGAGCTAGACCAGACCTGTCCCCCTGGGAAGCCCCTGCGGGAGAGGGAAGGAGGCAGCCCCAGTGCCCCTCCTAAAAAAATAGAGAAAAAACGCCTGGCGGGACTCCCCTTCCAGGAGCCGGCGGAATTCTCCCCTCACCAACAACCCAGGGAGAACGAAAGCGCAACGGGCGGCGGCCCCAGCGGGCAGCTCTTCCATTCCGTGGCGCTGCAGGGGCAGATCCTGCCCAGGTGGCTCCAAGGAAGAGCACTCGAGGAACGCGCCGTCTAAGCGGAGCCCCAGTCCCAGAGAGCAGAGCCCACTCTCGAGGTCTTCGCGACGGGGCTTGGGCAGGTCGTGCTCCAAGCACCGCCTCTGGAAAGATAGTCCAGAGAGCGCGCGGTGTTTCTCAAGAGACAGGTGCCGGGGCTCAAGAGTCCCGGGAGGAACGCGCTCTATCCCGAAACCGCCTTTTCCCGAACCTAAAAGCGTGGGAATCGCACCCTGCACCCTCTCAGAGGCACGCCACTCGCCCCTCTTTCCTCCTTCTAAAACTAACATTTCATATGCCCCGCAGCTGTCGTGATATTAGGAGGGAGGGGGCTGATTTGGTGACTGACTTCTGGTGAACCCCGAAACAAATTAAACCATGATTTAAGTCCCATTTATATGCATGGGAAATCTGGGGAAGATGAGCAGGCTCCCGCACATGGCATGCATATTGCAGGGCATCTCCTGTGGCGCGTCTCTTGTGCGCAAAACAAGAGCGTTATACATCTGCCCGTCTCCCTACACAGACAGAGACACCTACAGACACCCACCAGGACAGCCAGCGATTCTCACTCCTTTCTGGGCGTTCCTGGAGGACAGCTATCTGGAGAATCGTGCCCAGTGCGTTTTTGTGTATACAAATACAGCACACTAGAACATCTCTTCCTTAAAATGCCACCAAGATTCAGTTTCACAAACTGGTTATTCCTGAATGCTTGGGTTTCAGCAGTTTTGCTCACCTGATAGATTCGGGTTTGAACCGATTTAAAAACTCTTTACAATCAACATTTACAATTGAAGGCTTGGCACCAGGTAAAGTGCCAAAACGGCTTAAAACAAATGCTTCTGATTAACTGCTTTACTAATCAGGCTATATATTTCCTTGCACTCCTGTTGACACAATATATTTGTTTTGTTGTCCCCCCCTAAAATACCTGTGCAAAAAAGAAAGATCGTGAGAGGAGTAACCTGAAGAATAGCTGCCAACAACACCCCTCTCACTACAGGGATGGTGGGGGGTAGGCTGCGATTTTTGAAGAGCCTGCTAATAGTTTGCTTTTGGTGATCTAACATTAGCCAACCAAGTTACCAAAACATTAAGGTTGCCATCGGCTCGTCTAAACCCATAGACTTCATTGGGTTTTAGAATGCTTAACTCTGTGTTTGCGGATGTGCAGAGGGAAACCCTGTTCCTTTTGCTGTTCATTCATTCAATAAATCGCGATCCTAGAACTGGAATTACCGATCCCTCCCCCGGCAAATTCTGCTTTGCATCCCTACACGGTCGGACACGCATCTCAGGTAAGCTGTCACACGAAACTATTTTTAACCGAACAAAAGAATGGGCAAACACCTGACGTCAGCGGGCCACATTCTTCTCTTGTCAAAGCGCTGCGGGGGGGGGGGGGAGACTTAAAGAAGCAGAGTTTGCCTCCTCAGAAGCTTCTTCCTGCTGTCACCTTCACTTGACAAAATTAAGGTCTTGGTTTGGGGGGGGGGTCGTCCCCAGTCCCTCGCCGCCCGCCAATGCTGCGCATCCTAGGAGATTCCCCAGCCCCCTCGGGCTCCGTGAAAGGCACGAGACTCGGCGAAGAGGAGCCCCACGAGGGCGTGGCAGGAAAGGGTTAACCAGGCTGCCTTTTCCACCGACAGGTTCGGGAAAAATGGCTGGCGAGGTCAAATGGCACCTTGCTAAAAGCTCGCTGGCAAGAGCAGAAACTTGGCTGCGCGAGTTCACGCCAGAGCGGCTGCCTTCGGAGCTGCCCAAGAAACTCTCCGCCTCACTTCCCTGAGAGCGCCGCCGCCGCCGGGTCTCGCGAGTGGAAACCCCACTCGGCCCGCTCCAGATCCGCGGAGTCGGGGCTGCTTGTTAGACGGGAGGGGAGCCCGGCGGGTCTGAGAGCGAAAGGCTGCGCCCGTCGCGTCCCCAAGGCGAGCAGGCAGGCAGGCCGGCTGGCGTGCGTAAAAGCGCAAGGCCACCCGTGCCCCTCCTGGATTGATCGCCAACTCTCTGAGCCGCCTTCCTCGAGGCGCTTGATCAGGACTTCCTGATCAACAAAGCCACCAGCGAGATCCACAGGGCTCCTTCCCCGGCTGCAGGGCAAAGGCTTAATCCCGGGGTCTCGCTAAGGACTGCCAACGTAGGGGTCCATTTCTCCCTCTCCACCCCTTTTGGAGCGTGCTTCCTTTTTTGGGGACTGCAAATCTGTACGGGACCCCTTATTTCTTGGTGACGGGTCCGGGCGGGTTGGTTTGTTGGTTTGAGTGGCTCGCCTTCCACTTAACGCCTTCGGTGGCTCTTCCCTCTCGGAGGGCGGGAGGCCTCATCCTGCCAAGTGGCCGCAGAAGCGCTCCGAGGGGGCCGAGGAGGCGCGGCTCGGGGCCAGTTGTTTGCCAGCGGTGGAGTGGGAAGGTGGCGGCGGGGCTGGTTTCGTACGCGCTCCGTGAGACGAGGAGGTACCCTGGAGCGCTCGCCGAGTTAACAAGGTGGCAATTAGAGATAATGGGAAGGCAAGAAACCCACATCCTGGTTGCTGCTGGAGCACTCAACATAAATCAAGTGGAAAGGCGTGACCTCAGCAACGTTTGCTGGAGCCTCGCAGCTGAATGTGAAGCTCTGGCTGGGGCACAAAACCTGATGGGAGATCAAACGTGCAACGAAGTCTCCTTGCTGCTGTGGTTAAGTGCCCCCATATGACAAGCGCGGAGGAAAAGCGACCCCTATATATTGATACACACTGTAGCCAACGCTCCCCGCCCGGTTCAAGTCCAACTTTTGTTCCAGAGGCCAGACCAGGACGCTGAATTTGAGCATACGTTCAAATTCCTTTTGGCCAGGCCGGAATCGCCCTCTAAGCCGCATGTTTACTAAGTCTCACTGAGGTCCACTTGGGCTTTACTCCCGAGTAAGTGCGCATACAAAGGGCTGAAGCAAAGGGGAGCTTTCTTGGAGTCCCAGTGAAATCATTTGGACTGTACTCATTCATTCATTCATTCATTCATTCATTCATTCTTTAAAGACATTTATATACAGCTTACTCGTTTGCTCTTCTAGGAGGTGTGCATAAAACCAACCCACAGTAAATATTACATTAAAATGTATCATAAAACCAAACACTGTCTTAAAATGCTTTCTGGAACAAGTTGGCTATGCGTGTGTCAAAACTTTAGCAGCCTTAGCAAGATGGGTTAGTACTGAGCTACAAAGGGGCCCGGGCGCGTTGTGTTTGGCCTCAGTTGTGCTTCTTTAGAATGGGAATATTGTGAAAATGTATAAAGCACGTTGGATGATATAAAAATGCTGCAGGAATGACTGAGATCGGACAGTATATTTTTGTGGGGGTGGGTGAGAGACGTGATTTCGGAGCCGCCTGGTGTTGTGCTCAGTGTTCACCTGCAGGGGCAAGAAGCGCAACTTTTGCAGGAGAGACTTTCTCACCAGCCACCGATCGCAGGTCTAAAACCCGCCTCGTATTTTCAACCGCCTAGTCGCCTTCTTGCATTGCTGCATCTGCAGGAGGAGCCAATGAGGAACCGCGATCCGTTCAGTTGGTTTCATAAAACCGGCCAGGAATCTGCTTCCTTCAACAGGGCAGGAGCAGGTCGTCTGTCCTGGTCTCTTGAATCCTTTCCCATTGTAAACAGATAAAACCAATAAGAAGTCTTTGGGGCTGAAACCGACTCAGAGGTCATTGAATCCTGACAAGACAGAAGTACTGTTTTTGGGGGACAGGAGGCGGGCTGCTGTGGAGGACTTTGTGGTCCTGAATGGGGTAACTGTGCCCCTGAAGGACCAGATGCACAGCCTGGGAGTAATTTTGGACTCACAGCTGTCCATGGAGGCACAGGTTAAATCCGTGTTCAGGGCAGCTGTGTACCAGCTCCATCTGGTACACAGGCTGAGACTCTACCTGCCTGCAGACTGCCTCACCAGAGTGGTGCATGCTCTGGTTATCTCCCGCTTGGACTACTGCAATGCGCTCTACGTGGGGCTACCTTTGAAAGTGACCTGGAAACTACAACTAATCCAGAATGTGGCAGCTAGACTAGTGACTGGGAGTAGCTCCCAAGAGCACATAACACTGGTCTTGAAAGACCTACATTGGCTCCCAGTACGCTTCTGAGCACAATTCAAAGTGTTGTGCTGACCTTTAAAGCCCTAAACGGCCTCAGCCCAGTATACTTGAAGGAGCATCTCTACCCCCATCATTCAGCCTGGACACTGAGGTTCAGCACTGAGGGCCTTCTGGTGGTACCCTCAATGCAAGAAGTGAGGTTACAGGGAACCAGGCAGAGGGCCTTCTCGGTTGTGGCACCTGCCCTGTGGAACGCCCTCCCATCAGATGTCAAGGAAATAAACAACTATCTGACTTTAGAAGGCATTTGAAGGCAGCCCTATTTAGGGAATTTTATTTTTAATATTCAGTTGGGAGCTGCCCAGAGTGGCTGGGGAAACCCAACCAGATGGGCAGGGTAGAAATAATAAATGATGATGATGATGATGATGATGGAGTCCAATGATTACTTTCAGTGGCATTGGTTACAGCAGGAATGGGGAATCTGTGGCCCTCCAGAGGTTGTGGAACTGCAAGTCCCATCAGCCCCAGCCAGCAGGGCCAATAGTCAGGGAGGATGAGAGTTGCAGTTCAACAACATCTGGAAGGCTGAAGGTTAATAACTACACGGAAGCTGGTCAGCCCAAAATTTAAACCAATAGGTCTGACTTTTGAGTGATGCTTTTAGGATCTTCAGAGTCCAGGTGAGGCTTCACCCCTTACTGAGAGGGGTCTCTCTCCCACCCACCCAAATCCTGATTGTGACCGTAGCAGGGCATGGGAGGGACTTCCGTCCACCCCCTTAACACACCTGCAATTTGCCTTGCCAAAAATTGTCTCACTCAGAGGAAACAACAGAAGAAGTAAAGGAAGTGGAGACAAAAATAAACAGGGGAAGGATGCGTGATTATTTTAGTTTTGCATCCCTAGGCTTAGTTCAGTAGGGCATGGGAACTAAGGATTAGTGCCCATTTAGGTATATCACACATCTTTTAAGGCAAAGAAGCAGGCTGTGCTATTGCGTGTACACACACACACACACACACACACACACTTTCTTCTCTTTCCTGTTGGCAACTTTTGCATGTCTTCTAATAGCAGAACACAACCATTGGAAAAATCACCTTAATAATGTTGCATAGGATTTCACTGTGCGATGTGCATAAAAGTCCATTGGATTGTGGCCAGTACCCTTAGGGATGATTAGGATGGAGGAAGAGATCTTACTAAATCCACAGTGGAGTCAGTTTCTGTAGGTGGGCATCTCTCACCCTTGGTTTAAAGTTCTGCCCTTCTCCCACTAGAGAATCATTGCTCACTTCTGCCAACCTTCAGATTCCTCACTCTGCCCTTCTTGGTGATTCCATGTTGAAACAAATGAGAGAGAGGCTGATATAAGCTCCAGTCCTAACCAGGTCTACTCAGAAGTAAACTCTACTGACTTCAATGCTCCTTGTATGATGGCAGTTGTAGAGATTGCATTAAGTCCAGAGTTTAGCTGCATAGCCTTTAGTCTTAGACACCCAAGATCCCCAGATAATATCCTGACCTTGCTATGTGTTGGTACTAACCACAGAAGCAACTCTGCAGCTGCAATAGGAATGTTGTTGTTGTTTAGTCGTTTAGTCATGTTCGACTCTTCGTGACCCCATGGACCAGAGCAGGCCAGGCACTCCTGTCTTCCACTGCAGTTTGGTCAAACTAATGCTGGTAGCTTCAAGAACACTATCCAACCATCTCATCCTCTGTCGTCCCCTTCTCCTTGTGCCCTTCATCTTTCCCAACATCAGGGTCTTTTCCAGGGAGTCTTCTCTTCTCATAAGGTGGCCAAAGTATTGGAGCAATAGGAATAAATATATGTTTATGTACTCTGCCTCTATGCACCAAAGGGTAACAATATGGCATACATCAGGATGAGGAACCCATGACTCCCCAAATGCTGGACTCCAGCTCCCATCATCCCTAACTATTAGCTGTGCTGTCTGGACCTGATGGGAGGTGGGAGTCTCACAATCTCTGCAGGGCAACAGATTTCCCATTCCAGGCATGAATGAGAGAAAACAGAACACTGTTAGCTCCAGACGAGTTGCAGCTTAGACAAGTTGCAAATTCCAGGGTAAGCCTTCTTAATATCCCATATGGTAGGAGTACGCCCTGGCCAAAATGTTCTGTGTACTCTTTGAATCCTGATTGCTCAAATAGGGGATTGCAAGTTAGTTCAGAGGATCAGAATTCCTTACAATCCTGCCCCCGCCATTGTAAATATCAGCAAGACATGTAAGTCAACGATATATGAAAAAGTCCAACCGACCACACTCTGGCATTTCAAATACACCAGCTAAAATACTTGGCTTCTGTGTGGTAGGATCTTGAAACAAATAAACAAATGAGAAATCAGTATTGCTAGTGTGAGAATTCATCCCTGCAGCAGGTGAATCTGTTCTTGCCAAACGGATATTGTATATAATTGTTCCTTGGCACAACCCCTACCTAAAAGTCACTAAATAAAACTGTTACATTGATACCCACAGAGGAACAGTATATCATAACCTGCATTGTTTCAATAAAACTTGTGCATTTATTTACTTTTACATATATATATATATATATATGTAATGTATAATTTATACACCACCCTTCAACAAGGATAATCTCAGGGTGCATAGCAACAATTCAAAATACCTTAAAACTAGAAATAAGAGAACAATTAAAAGAGCGAAAATCTAATATACTTCTCATCTGTCACAGCGCAGGTCATATAGGTACCAAATTTATAATGCCTGGTAGAAAGGAAAGGTCTTCAGCTGGTACTGAAGATGGATAAAGTTGGTGCAGGACAAGTCTTAGTAAGGAGGCTGTTCCACAACCTGGATTCAAAGGTCCTAGTCTGACACTCTACCCATTACACTACACTGACTTTGTGTAAGACATTACATTTGTGTATCCTCTCTTCCATTGCTCTCCTGGACCCCTCTCTATATTCATCTCAAACTTGCGTTTGTACATACCTACCACTCTTGAACACACTAAAACTGACAAGGAACTAACCATTTAGGCAGCTCTGTCAGGATGCTCTATTCTTACCCAGGATGGTGTTTGTACTGAAATAAATTCCGCAACTTTAATTTTCTAATAAATTATTCAAATTCCCTTTTCTCATGGTCTTATTTATTATTATTTTGGGTGGTAGGTTCTCCTTGATGCTCCTTTTTGGCAAGTAGCCACTGAGACAACATACTGTATATATATATAGTTGGTTGCATTGCTACTGTGAATTTCCTGCGGTGTCCTTTACAACAGAGATGTACAGCTTGTGACCCATCAAACAGAATACAGCCCTCCAGTTATGTACTGGGCCCTACCAGGTGCGTGGAAACTCATCCTGTTTATGCAGTTCCTGCATAATTGGGAGGCTTATTAAGTCCTTGAGGGGTTCCCATAGATGGGCTCTGTTTGGCTCAGCAGGCCATAAGTTCCATGGACGTGCTTCAAAGGCAGAGATTGTCCAAGTTACAATAAATTCAGTTAACCCAGCCTTCGTTTTTGCTCCATGCCTTCCCTTCCACCTGGCATGGACTTTAATCGGCAAGCACATTGGCCAGTGAATCTCACTGAAAGCAAGCTCCTTCATAAGGCACATTCTGAAGTCCAGAGAGGTCACTTCCAGTTATTGTAGCCAGCCATCATAAAAGCAGAAAATGATGGCACACAAAACAAGAAAGTGAGTTACAAATTCCTTGTTTAATATATGCGTTTAAAGCCATGTTCTGTAAATACACTAATTTGTATCCAGAGAGTCCTTCTGAGGTTGTTCCAGCCACAAGCACTCAACCAAGCCAGCTGCTCAAGGCTTGCAGCCTTTGTGTCGTGTAAGGATCAGAATCTGTTTACTTAGTTTTCTCCATATTTAATACAAATCAGATAGACTTCTGGAGCCCAGGCAGAGGAACAATATGGGCGGAGGGCTGCTCTGCAACTCTCCTCTCTCAGCCTCCTTTGACTTGGTAAAGTTTAAATGAAGTGTAACTAGAAGAAGGTCACAGGTGACTGACAAGTTCAAGCTACTTAGCTCAATTATCGACTACTTTCATTACCAAATTATGTTCAATTTGATTCTCCAGCTTCACCAGAAATTATCTGAAAGAGAAAATCCAATGGGATCAGACAATTTAAGTCAATTCCAGTATAGCATTATTTACTTGTAAAATCATTTTTGTGATATATACCCTCATTAATGGTATACAATTGCTGGATCTTTCCAATGAGATTTAGAAAAGTAGTCATCACATTATTTCAAAGCAAGCCTATTAGGTACCATATTAATTAGAATTTTTCAGAAGCTTTGTTTTAAAATAGTGATTTTCTGAATGTTGTCTCTTTAAATTTTACTTACATTTTGTTTTTCTGTGGCAGCCTAGAGGCAGAGAAAAAGGAAGAATAAGCCAGAATCTAAGCAGAACTTTGGAATGTATCATGCAATGATAAGAGCTCACATGGTGTTTTTTCTCCATGAAATATAGAAAACAATTAATATTTCAAATAGAACAGTTCCTGTTGAACATGGCGTTGCATCTGAGGTTTCTGTCATGCATTTCTGAGGCCCTCCCTACCCTCTACTCACAAATACTCACATAAGAACATCTGGAGATTTTATTTTTCCTTTTAATTTCCTTGTTTCCTGACAATATTTCTTTTGGGTCCAGCCGTACTGCGATAGCTTCTCTGTTATGAATTTGTGGGGCAAGACAGTGGTTCAAACACAGCCCTGAACAAAATTTTCATGAGGTTAGATTCTGGTGCACAGGTTGCAGTTTTGGGAGGAGCGGGGGGTGGGGTCCTGTTAATTCCATTCATTCACATATTTTGTAACTATCTCATTGTAGAATTTGTCTGTTATTTTTCCTATTCTTACTATATTGCCAGGAGTGTGGTGGGGAAAGGTTGTTAGAATAATGATTACATAAATAATGCAATTGGCCTGTGACAACAACAGTAGAACAATAATATTCCGTGAGAGGAGATGGTGATCACAGTTTAGTTATATGTACATAATGTTACACTCCAAAACAGAATGTTTTCTCTAATAAGAGACTTTTGTGGCAACCTTGTAGCCTATTCATGAAGATGCACGGATTCTAAGCCCCCTATTTATCTTTTTCAGACACTCGGTAACTCCCAAGCTTATTTCTTATCTTTAGATAAACATATACAGGCTTTGTGTGAACAGGGGAAACATGTGCTCTGCTGATGAATGACTCCATGAATTGTAACAGTCCAAAGTTTTGATTACTTTCCTCCAGAGGTTCATCAGGGAATATCAAGTGACTTCCACATCCATAAGGAGTTATTGAGAAAACAATGTTGAGATTTTTAGGGTGATACATTGAGAGAGAAAGATGACATCTCTTTTGCCGTTTTCTGTTCTGAGGTCTGATTCACATGACCATTTTCCAATTATGAGTTAACACAAGCAATTCCCACCCCCACCCAGACATTCATATTAAACATGGTCTTGAGAGAAGTTCAACATGAGTCTCAATAGCAAAGTAGCTTGCCTGTTTGAGATGCGTAGACAGTAGAAAAAGACTCAGGGGATTTTCAAAAAGTATGTGTCAGCATCAGCGCATACACATCCGTGGGGAATTGTAATGTTCTCAAAATATGAACAGGAAAATGCCACATTGGAAGCAATCCTGAATGAGAACTGATTCAGTGGGCTTATTTGACTTTGATGGTGCTGGTGATTCATGAAAGCCGGCCAGTTTGCTTTATTTATTTACCCAGAAAATAGGCAAAAATGTGTGAAAGTAATAATGTAGCCCCAGAATTCTGAAATGGCATGAGTCAGTGGCCCAGTTTGCACATGACGCTAAACTAAACCATGCTTAAGCATTTCCGTGTGCTGCTCTGATTCGCCAGAAGCGGCTTAGTCATGCTGGCCACATGACCCTGAAGCTGTACACTGGCTCCCTTGGCCAATAAAGAAAGATGAGTGCTGCAACCCCAGAGTCGCTGGACCTAATGGTCAGGGGTCCCTTTACCTCTACCTTTAAGTGTGAACAAGCAAATAACCAGAGGGGTGGAAATCTCAGCTGCTACACTTCTCCCTCAGTCCTGCTGTTATCATGCTATTCAAAGCTAAGACATGGTTTGGCTTAACATTATATTCAAACCCAGACTAATGATTTGTCCCACAAGCCATAAGGTGTTTTTCACTTACTGCTCACGGTTTGTGTGTGGAAGGCAAACCATGAGCTGAGGTCTGGAGGCAACACCAAGCCATGGCTTCGCTCCAGGTCTTAGGTGCCAACTCCCTGGGGCCCTGGGTGCCCGAGCACCCACAAAATTCCCATGAAGGAGCCAGGCACCCACAATTTTTGGTGCCAGGGCCATGCACGCTGCATGGCACCCATGGCCCTGGGCACCCACAGTTAGGGGGCAAAGTTGGCACTCCTACTCCAGGTAGCAGAGAAGCAGCAGGACTGGGGAGGAGTGGAGCGACCCCTTTCTTGCTCGTTCATGATTAGCCACAGGTTGGTGTGAATTGGGCCAGGGTATGGAGGATATTGATTATAGGGCTCTAAGGCAACAGTAAACCATCCAGCTCAAGTCACAGAATAATACACTCTCTCCAACGAGCACATTAGAATACCTTTTCCACTTGCAGCCTATCTAGCATAACTGCTCTATTCCTTCTGAAACCTGGATTTCATCTGGGGTAAGGAATAAACGTAGCAGTTGCTCCACCAATGCGTTAAACTGAGAAAGGAAGAAGTTGGTAATAACTAGGAGGCCTCCTATGTCTAGTTGTGCCTTTCAGAAAATGGATGGCATGTAGTAAAAAGGCAGCAAACTGTGTAAACAGAGTAGGAATAATTCCCAAATGCAAAAGGGCCTCCACATTAAGGACGTTCGCAATGTAAAGGTTACGTGGAAAAGGGCAATAAAAACTCCAAAGAAAAAGGAAATGAAATAGGTTCCTTTGCACGTAAGGAAGTCGCACTCTTGAAATGGTGGCTATATACACAAGTACATTTGTCTTTCAGGCTCTCTGCTCTTGATTAGAATTCCGATGCCACTGGAGGGGGTTACAATTTTGTTGAGTTTCTGGATCTCAATTGTGCTGTCATGGGGTCATTCTTTCTGGTAATAAGGTAGCTAGTAGCCCCTGGGAGAGAGGGAAAACAATTGACTCTTGAAGAAAGAAACATATATTGAACTCTGGAGTAGGTTTTTGGCAGAGGACCAGCTCTTTTCTCATAGCATTTTGTCATGGCAGCAATGAGAAAAAATAGTGGGAATTGTTTGGGCAGTCAAAAAGTAAAGAAAAGGCTAAGGCATAGTGAAGATTACAACAGAAGCAGAAGCAAAGGAGCTGGATATTTTGAAATCATATGCTACAGCCATTGGAGATTTTTTCTGTTTGCAAGGAGAGAGTTCGCATGCTAAAGATGTGGATTCCATTAGGGAGAGATCTGTTGCTTATGATTAGCAAAGGGGCACACTTCAAAACATTCTTTACTTTAATATGAAGTGAAGTCATTTGAGTTCAAAACATATGCCTTCATTGAACGCCAAAGACTTGATTGCCAAATAAGACAAACCAAATAAGAGTTGGCCTCTCGTAAGCGTAGCTGAACGTTGGAGGCCATGCCACCAGAAGAAGGAGACTTTTACAGGGTCATTCAGGAAGTTTCTCTTCCAAGCAAGTATAAAACAAGAACCTTGGCCTTGAAATGATCGTTTGAAATACTACTCTTAAGTCTTAGAGTCGAAGAAGTGATATTATTCCATTGCATGGAAGGCTCACAAACTGGTAAACAGTAGACCTTGGGATCTGGTTTTAAGTAGTCTCCCCTGGCCTCCCTGAAAGAAAAGGTTACAGTCAAGGTTGGTGTTATTAGTTCACAATGCAAACCGGTGGGCTGTGTCTCTTCCTTACGGTGTATTTCAATGTTGTCTGTTGTAAACTAATGTCACCTGTTGCAAGCTACACTAAAAGGTTCCAAATGATTTTTCAGATTACTTGCTATTGTAAGTGATTATGCTGTCTAGAAATCTGATCCCTAGCCAGCAATAATATCAAGGCATATATCCATTTTGTACTCTGGACAGTTTGCAAATATTAATGAAGAATGTACTGCCACCTGCCTTTCAGCTCTTGTTTGCAGAAGGGAAGCTGAGATTTGGGCGTGGAACCCCAACTGGCTAAAAAGCGTGTATTGGTAGCTGTACTTAAGGCACTTTGGCCCTGCTAAAGCCCATGTATCAACATATATTACACACAAACAATAAATCTAACCTAGAACATTTTTCGCATTGTGTAATGTTAAACTTGCATTATGCAGATCAGCTACCCCGCTATAGTTTATAGCAGCAGCTACCCCTGTTTTGCTTTTTTCACTTATGATTCTTTTGCACCTAACAAAAGCTTAGAAGAAATCCATCCACTTGAAAGTGTATGCAGGGCTGGCCCTGCCATTAGACAAAGTGAGGCCCCTGCCTCAGGCAGCAGATGCTGGGGGACAGTGGCAGCAGCCCCTGGCTGTTGCTCTGAAGGCCCCTGGCTCAGTGGTGGAGCATCTGTCTTACACACAGAAGACCCCAATTTCAATCCCCATCATTTGCAGATTGGGATGGCAGATACTCTTGCCTGAAACCCCGGAGAGTGGCTGCCACTCAGTGTAGACAATACTGAGTTAGATGGACCAATGGTTTGACTCAGTATGAAGCCACTTCCTGGGTTCCCCTCTGTTGACGGACAGTGCTTTCTTTGCCCCCCATAAATTGGCCCGTTGTGTCAGGTGTTGTGGAGAGCAATATCCTACCACCAATGCTAAATCAAGACTAAGCTAACAATCCTTTTGGCTTCTGTTCTTGGAATGTAGAGAGGGTACCATCTTGTCCCTCACTGTAGGCAGCAAAATCTCTTGGACCAATGTTGATCGTGTTGAGAGCCTCCAGGTCTCTGAGGCTTCCATAGCTGAAGAGCAGGTGGGTTACATTTACTCCCTCAGTGAAATCCACTTTGGGGAAGAAGCTCTGAATGTATGTGAAAGGCAACAAAGATTAAAACCTGGGGCCTGGAATAAATTTGCCTCCCAAGGGCAGGAAGGCTTGAAACTCTGAGGCTTATTTTTTTGACTTAAGTTCCAGCATTTAAATCATCTCACTTGAGTTTTGGGTCTGCCTGACTCACAGGCACTTTGGCAAAGCACATTTTCACTGCTGCTCTGCCCCTTCTGGCACACTGTAGAGGGATGATGCGGGGTCACCTGTGGGTGACTGATGGGCAAGTCTAGTGATGGGCAAATGCAGTATCTTCCAGTATGTTGGAAGAAAGCTGCAGTTCAATTAATTTCATTTTCATTCAAGCTAGACAGATATTTATGATAGCATGGCACAAGAAAGATATAATGTAACATTTATATTGCAATATAATGCCCCTTAAGTACTGGGAACTGGAACCCTGAAGAGGTATCTGTCTTAAGAATAGCTTCACTGAGATCCTAAGAGCCCCTTGTGTAAATGTGTATGTTAATCTTTGCCCTGCTTTAAATTCTGCAGTTCTTCTGAAATAGTTTTTTTTTAAAGCAGCTCAACAGATTTCTAGCCTCTGAAAAAGAACCAAGAAACTTTATTTCAGTTTAATTTTTAAACTCACCCATGACATAAACCCCAAACAACACCTTTTCTCAGGCCTTTCTCCAGATGTTCAAGTAATTCTGAATTAATGCTATGTTTCATTCCCACTACTGGTAGATCTGTGGACAATTTGCAGTAGATCAGCAAGGATTTCTGACTCCCAACTGTTTCACAATAGCAACAAAACCCCTAATCACTTTAGTGTGGAAGGGATTCTTCCTTCTCCTCTTCCAATGATGCTTGCACCATCTATGTACATCACACATGGCTAATCATAAGCATGATGTTTTATGAAGTTCCTGCCCCAAGGAAGGATTCATAGCTCACTAGAAGAGAATCCACCTTGCTTGCAGAAGTTCCTAGATTCAATCCCCAACACCTCCAGGCAAGGCTGGGAATGTCCTTGTATGAATTCCTAGAGAGCTGCTGCAATAGAAACCAAGTCCTAGTCCCTAAGCAGTCTTCGGTCCCCCCCAATAAAATATTTGAGGGACACCCCCCCCCCGTTGATGGACATTGCCATTCAAACAGGGTGTGTGCACCGTGTCATGTGATCAATTATGCGGGGCAGGGGTTACCTGCCCCCCCCAATATTTTATTCAAGTTGCCATCCATGGTTGCTGCCATTTAGTGTAGAGAATTTTGAGTTAGATGGACAAATGGACTGACTCATCATAAGACAGCTTTGTATGTACCTCAGGGGCTTCCAGTCTAAAACAGACACGGAAACAACAGGGGAAGGCAGAGATGGAGGTATGGCAAGGCAAGGGGGGAATATGTGGTTATTTCAGTGATATGTACTTAGTTACAGGAAGCCTTAGTTTACAGTAGGCCTCAGATGATGGATGGTGGGGTTCAGTCCTGCCCATTTGGGCTGTGCATGGCAGGTCTCTACAGGTGGTCGTCTGATGCCATGTGATTGACAAATGGGTTGCCTCAACCACCTGCCAATGTTGACCCATGAAGGTGGGGCCAGATTTGACCCATAGAACAAAATAAGTTCCCTTTTCAGTGTGGTAACTATGGGACTGGGAGATGAAAGAGTGACGAATCCAGAGAGAGTAGGAGAGAAGCAGACAATCAGTGTAATTTAAACCAGGATTATCTATCAAACTTGCATGTGATCAGGTTTTGTTGAAGTCAGGGCACATTGCATATGATTTTTCAAAAGTACACTGCCAGTAAAAAAAGCCACACCTTTTTTGGGCAGCTTGTGTTTCTGAAGACTGCAATGGGAACCTTCAACCAAATGTGACGTTGCTAACTACAGAATGCAGAACATTCGTGCTCAGCCTGCTCAAAATGTTTTTGCTAAGGCATCAGAGCATTGGTTGCAATTCTGTATTAATGGCGTCCAAGTTTCCTTCTGCATCTGATTGGCACTTCTGAGCCCAATTACGTGTTTGTGGCCATAATTGGGGATAGAGAAAGAGAAGTTCTCAAACCAGTGGGCCCAATATATGTGACCAGTTATATTAACAAAATAATAGGATATATCTACAGAGGCACATGCAAGCAGTTTTGGAGAGTTACCTGGAGACGTTCAGCTATGTGCCCACTAGAAAATGTGCAGATCTCCCCCCCCCCCACTCCCCACTTGGCTACTTTTGCTTTGAGCCTGCTTCGTTTCCCTGAATTGGACGGAGAAAGGCAGGCAAGGAAATAGCAGAGCTAAACTATTCATGCAAGAGTAATGACAGCCTTTTACAGAAGAAGAGTAATTACTTTTGTCTAGCTACCTCTGGCTTGGAAAAGCAATACTGGCCAGCGAGCGCCTCTCCAGCTGAAATTGGGTGCTTCCCCCATGCAGTTTGCGCCTTGTGTGAATTGCCCTTTGCTCATGAGCTGAAATCGTAACTTCATTTTAGAGGAAAGAAAACGAATCCATAACTGATAGGATCTCACGCATTCCTGTACTCATTTGGAGGCTTTTGTGGCAAAAACGCTAGGCAAGAAATCTCAAAGGCTTGGGAGATTTGCAGCCCAAGTGATCACATAGCATCCCTGGGTTCAGTCCCATCCCCCACCTACGCCACCCGGTAACAATGACAGGCGGTATCTGTGCGCCAGAAGGAAGAGCTTACAAGGGGTGACTGCATTTGGAAATAGAAGCCCCTGTTAGCAGCCGGAAGCATTGGTGCTGAAAGCAATCACTGGTGTCAAGAACTTTCTTAGCTAAGCACTGCAGCTGGTGGCAATAAATAGCATTCTAATAAAGGGGGATGTTCAACCCATGACATAAGCGAATACTGTTTCAACCACAAAAAGTAATTTATGGAGGCTGCATGTGTCTGAAATGGATTTTCTTCCCCTCCTCCCTCCACATTTACACATAAAAAAAAATAATGCTAAGATTTTGACGGCGGGAAAGATCTGCATTTTAAATCAAAGCGAAATGGAAAGATCAATGAAAAGTGTACTGCATTTTTAAAGGGTGCAATGATACATAACGTCTTAAGGAGGTTCGTTGTGTCACACAGCACAATTGCCTCCATTCCTAAACAAGACAGATGCCATTTTCGATGCCTGTGAATATACTTTATTGCACAGAGGCTAATAACTCCTCCCCACTTTCTCAGCAAAATGTTGATCATAAATCCCCTTCCCCCCTTGCCCCAAACTACAACCTGTGTACCAACTACCATGTCTTTCTCTTTCTTTCCCTGCCCCATAATAACACCCCCCTAACAAGCAAACGTCGCAGAAACCCCACCAGCACCGCCAGGCCTTTATATACAAGCGAGGCAATTACCTGCAACAGAAGCACCCCTAGAAGAGATGATGGAGCAAAACTACAGATGACGGCAAAACCAAGCCCATCTAACCTATTAACTCGTTGAAGCCTCCACAGTAAATACATTATTAGTTGTGACAGACTTGAACTTATACCGCTGTTCTTTGTTATGTGTTATATTTATTCCACATGTTTTTTCTCTTTCATAATTGTTGTGAAACACAGCCATTTCACATACTGTATCATATCCCACTGGGATAAACATTGTGAACATGGTACCAGAGGAATTTCCCTTTGATTTAAACTTTTCTCCTACTGCTCCCTTTTGCACAGAAGGTGGGGTGGGGGTGGGGGAAGATGATTTTCCACTCAGTCGATGGAGCCAACCAGCTCTTTCCTTAAATGAGCATTCAGCCCCTGTTGAAGAGCACTGCGCACGGTCACAGAGAAAGGACGATTTTGTTTCCACTGTGATGTCCGGTTGTACAAGCCTGCAAAATGAGGAACAGCTTAACAGTTAAGTCATTGCTCCAGACACTGTCCCGCTGTCTTAGAAGGCCAAGCATTGGCACCCACATTTGAAAGACATTAGAGGAAGGTCCCCCCTCTGCTGTATACTTTGAACTGTGTTTTTGAAAATAGAACTTGAAATAAAGAAAGGCTACACCTAGCTAAGATAGCATGGGACCTTAACAGAAACATTCAGTTAGATGCAGTCTGCTTCAGGTGACCCCAGTCTTACTGTGTAAGAACTGGACGTTGATGTCTTCAAACAATTTAGTCTCTGTCCTCCCAGTTGTATTTTGTTTGTCGACCCTGATCCAAGGGAGGTCTGCAAACATGACTCGGTTCTTTCCAACATGTGGCTGTGTACCTGGGCGCTTTCTTCTGTAGTTCTGCTGGCAAGGTGGGGACAAGATGGCTTTAGGGAAAGTCTTGTGTGGAATGCATGAGGCAGGGTGAGTCCATTTTTTTTGCATATACCCAAAGGCCTTTACAATGGACGACACAGAATAAAAGGAAAACTTTCACCTAAAATCATACAACGTAACCTGTAGCAGCAGTGGCGTAGCGTGGGGGGTGCAGGGGGCCCCGGCTGCACCGGGTGCAACATCTGGGGGTTAGGGAAATCCACGGGTTAGGGGGCGCAAATCCACGGGTTAGGGGGCGCAAATCCATGGGTTAGGGGGCGCAAATTACTTGCCTTGCCCCAGGTGCTGATAACCCACGCTACGCCACTGTGTAGCAGTTTACAACATAAAAGAAATTTACAACATTAAAATTTAAGGTTGTAGTGCATTCACATAGCTGGAACTGCTTGGCTGCCAGCACAAATTTGGCTACCTGGTGGGTGATGTATAGATGTTTATCTGCTAGGAGTACAACTGTCACTTCCTGTGCAAATCAACCCGGAAGCCAATTAAGAATTGGTGATATAAATTTTCCTCTGGGTATTGTATACAGGGGGCAAATCAGTAGATAGTGTGTAATGTCCTCTACCTGATTGCACCCATATATATATTTGTGATACATATGGGGAATTCCCCGATATCTCCCCTCTAAATATGCTGAGGGCATCTGTTTGAATCTTAGTTCTACAAAGTTGTGGGAAGGTCAGAGTCTCGAGGTAACGGGGCCTTGAGTGATTGGTCTTAATTTGGGAGTACCAAGTAGAGTAACGGGCGGAAATGATGGATGCTCTGTCTTGGTTGGCATCCTGATCAAAAATCCAATTTCTAAAGTCACGTGGGCTAAGGGCTAAGTAGTTCTCCATTTGAAAATTATAAGCCCTAAACTTACCTTGGCACTTTTGTGCCCAGCCCCCTGTCCTTAGTTGCTCTAACCAGCAGAGCTTAGTAAGAGTATGATCCTGGAAGGCATTTAGCTTGCATCAGTATCCCAGATAGGCTTGATCAATTCTGGCTGCTAGCAAGGGGAGGCCCAACTCAGTTCTGTGGTGGGCTGCCAGTGTCCTGCAGGGAAGCCCCCAAATCTGCCTCATAAATTTATTTTGTAGGACCTCTATTTCAGATTTAATACCAGTTCCCCCTATGTTAGCCCCATAGAGCAGGGGTGTCCAACTGGTCTACCACAATCGACAGGTCGATCCCCATATGATTGTGGTCGATCGCGGGATCATTATCACTCACATTGTTTAGAATCGTGTCTCCACCCCTCCTTGGTCTTTCCCTGCGTTGCATTTAGTATGCGTTCTTCTGTTGTCTGCTGTAGTGCTGCGTTCATGTGTTAGCGTCTGCGTTGTTGGTGAGCAATTTATTTTAATTCTGCATACTTACTCTTTAATAAAAGGTGAACAACTTTGGTCTGGCCCCCTAAAAAAAGCTCAACCACTCTGAACTCCCCCCCCCCATGGGTAGATCACCCCCCCTCCAGGAGTAGATCGTAGTCCCTCAGGAGTTGGACGTCCCTGCCATAGAGCATTTGGAACATTAGAGACAACGATCTTAATAGCTGGGTTGAATATGGCTTAATATGGCTGAGTATGGTGCATGCACGCCCTTTGAATGGAAGAACCTTTGAGGCAGGGACTGTCCTAAAGTTTTGTAATAATTGGTATTTAGGGCAAGGTATTGAGAGATTTCAGGTGAGAGGTGGGGAACACAGACCTTGATACGAGCTCTTTCAGCTTTTCTACAGAGTTATTGGAGGAGGCAGGCAGCACCCCATCTTCTGGACCTTTGTTTTGGGGGGGGGAGATTATTTATTTGCAGCTGAGAAGGATTTTTATGTGTTTCATGTTTAGGACTTATGCTTTTGCCTCCCTGGGGATGTCTCTGTTTCTCTGGTGGACTTATTGCAAGTTAGCCATGATGGCTATGCTCCAATGCCATGGTCAGAGGCAAGCAATGCTTCTGTGTACCAGTTTCTGGTAACCACTGGTGGGGTGGAAAGAGAGTAGTGTTGCACTCAGATCCTGCCTGAGAGTTTCTCAAGGGCATTTGGGTGGCCACTGTGAGAACAGGATGCTGGAATAGATGGAACACTGGTCTGATCTAGCATTCTTATCTTCTTACACTCTTATCTAGAGGTGTGTGGGCAGAGATTCACAGCATGATGGCAGTGGTCCATGTAGGACAGTAATGTCCAAACTTTTTTCAAAGAGGGCCAGATTTGATGACGTGAAGGGCCGTGAGGACCAAAGTTGTTGCCACAGGGGCCGGATTAAATGGATCGGTGGGCAGGATTAGGCCACTGAAACGGACTTTGCACATGCCTGATGTAGGATGTAATCCCACATTGTAAGGCCAGGGAAAAGTTGATGATCCACAGACACCCACACCCACCCGTCTTGTGTCAGCTCATTCAGTAGAGCACAGGACCCTTAATCTCAAGATTGTGTTTGAGCCCCACGTTGGACAAAAGAGTCCTGCATTGCAGGGGGTTCGACTAGTGCTCCTTTCCAACTCTACAAGTCTATGATTAACTGTTGGTCCCTGTAACCTATGTAACATGTCTGCCTTCTTTCTGGATCATATGATCACACGGGCCCCCTCCAGTCACACAGAGAGTTCCTACCATGGAATCTCTCTGTGCATCTGTTAAGGCCGCGGTGACGGTGGCTTCTGAAATTATAGCTGCATGAAAGATAGACATCCGTGTGAAGGCTGTTCCCAACATCATCCACATGCGGAGTGTACTTGCATGGACAAGTCACTTCTGAGCTGAGATTCATTGCAGCCTTCAGTGGAATGAAGAACAATTTAAGGTCAGGGCATTAGGGATGGTTGCTCTTAATGACTGCATTAGAGATTAAAGGGCAAATAATGGGTGGGAATAATTAGAGGAAAGTATGAGCAGCTACACAAAATGTGGTTCTGAACATTTTCTGTAGTCTGTTGCAACAATCTTCAGCCCTGGAAGATGTTTAAATAAGAGGATGGGGCCCAGCTGTAAAATCTGGATCCAGATCTGAACTTTCTCAAAGTTCAAGGTTGTTGTGATCAGGGTTTCTCCCTCCTCCCTTTTCTTTTCTTTTCTTTATTATTTGTTCTCATCTCTAATATAAACTCCAAACTTTTAAGGTAACTCTAATCAGATGTTCGCAGGATCCAATGGAAGACTAATGCAGTAAAAGATGAAATAAAATATGTCTGGCATTGGGAACAGATTTTAATGGGAATTCTCAGAGAGATGTGGCCACAATTCACCAGGCATTGCTGCTCCTCTGTCTCCATTTCCGCTGGGCTTGTGCAGAAACAGCGAACAAGTCCCTCTGAAAGGAATGACCCTGAAGGAGCAGCGATAGATGGATTGGATCCGATTCCACAATACATGAAAATTGCAATCAACAATCAGCATCTCTTTCCCCATTTCCTAAAATAGGCACCCTTTTTGTTGTTAATTGTTAGGCTATTCTTAAAGAGACTGCTAGTTTACAAAAGTGC
Organism: Podarcis cretensis; assembly: GCF_951804945.1. Taxonomy (NCBI): domain Eukaryota; kingdom Metazoa; phylum Chordata; class Lepidosauria; order Squamata; family Lacertidae; genus Podarcis; species Podarcis cretensis. Next base: position 40,905,481 of record NC_137170.1, on the reverse strand, counting down.
TTTTCAAGCTTTTGCCCATTGGTGAGGCATGAGACTCTTAATCTCAGGATTGTGGGTTCAAGCCCCATGTTGGGTGGAATATTCATGCATTGAAGAGGGTTGGACTAGATCAGTGTTTCCCAACCTTGTGCCTCCAGCTGTTTTTGAACTACAACTCCCATCATCCCTGACTAGCAAGACCAGTGGCAAGGGATGATGGGAATTGTAGTCCAAAAACAGCTGGAGGCACAAGGTTGGGAAACACTGGACTAGATGACCCCCGTGGCCCCTTCCAGCTCTACAGTTATATGGTTCTATGGTTCTTTATATATCAACTCATTTGCCAAGGCATTTGGGGGCATGTTCTATGGCGGCTGTCCCCAAACTGCTGCCCTTGAGATGCTTTGGACAACATTTGCATAATCTCTGGCCATTGACCCTGCTGCCTGAGACAGATGGGAGTTGTTGTCCCAAATCTCTGTAGGGCACCATTTGGGGAAGGTTGTGGGGGAAGGCACATAGTCAGTCAAGGCAGGGTACTGACCAGGTTTGTTGGGCAGAGGAAACTCAGAAGTGACTAGCAAGCAATTTTCACTTGTGTAGAACCAAATGTTAATTTAGTTCATGCCTTCTAAATGGTAGGGAGAGCATAATCAATCTAGCTGAAATTCACCCACATGGATTTTCAATGGGCTAATTTGGCTTCATAAAGCTTCTCAAATTTATTTATTCTTAGATTGATTCATGTGAAATCTTTCAGATTAAAATTTGAAAATCTATGTTTTCTTCCACAAGATCACATATAAGTATCTCATTTGTGGAGTGATCATGTCTCTAGTGATCAAGTCCCTTCACTGTCTCAAATTTTATCGAAAAGCTTCAACTTGCAGTTCCACAGATTAAAACTTTAATAGAGAAACGAAAGTCATATTGATGGATGAGACAGAAAACACACACACAGAGTCATTTGGTATAATGAGTGATACTCCTATTTTCATTTCATATGCAGCCACTGATATATTATGCTGTGTCATACTTTGCAAAAGGAGATATTGTTCTGCATCTGCATAGATGATCAGAAATGTAATGTGTGGAATGGGAACCTATGCATCTTGCTGGGCTTGGTTTCTGCTTCACATATTGTAGCCATAAATGATTCTACGCAGCATCGGCAGCTTGTGCAATGGTTTCAGTGACCATCAGCATCTACCAGCAGGTTCTCCTGGCAGAGGCAAAGCTGGCTAGGCAGGCAGGTATCTTGCTGCATGGCTAGCAGAATCCAGTGTTGGCCAATAACAGCAGTGGACTAGAGCCAATGCTGGGTGCTGCTGGCCATTTAGTAGCCAGATTGATACATGCATTGCGCTCCCTCCAGTCGGCCATGCCTGCAAGGCCACCAAGTGATAACTCCCAATAAGGGCTTACTGCAGTTGCTGTTTTAGTTGTGGCAACTGGAACACCAGAAGCTGCCTTATACGGAGTCAGGCCATTGGCTCATCCAGCCCAGCACTGTCTACAGTAACTGGAAGTGGTTCCCCGGGGCTTCAGAAGGGAGACCTTCCCAGCCCTGCCTGGAGATGCTGAATATTGAAACGGGGACTTTCCACATGCAAAGCAGAAGCTCAGCCACTGAGCTGTGGCCCTCCCTCTGCTTACTAACTTGCATGAATGTTCACTGCCATGCAGACATGGACAGACAGGAGACAAGAGACTGCGTGAACTGACTCACTGCCACCACCACGTTCTTCAGAGATGGTTCCACCACCAGTCAAAATGCTGAAACCTCGTCACATACCCGTCCCAGTGTTCAGATGACATTTTCGTTCTGTTCTAATTTAACAGCCTATGATGAACTGAGGAGGTGGGTGGGTGGATAGACTTTGGCTTCCCACCCAAGCAAATCCGGAAATGCATATTATATTGGGAGAGCAGTTCATTTAGCCCTAATTTTAGCATGGACACGTAAGTGACATTTCCTTACATGGCATCTTTCACTGATGTGCTCCTCCTAGCTTGAAGTCAGGGCCCTCAAGGTTTCCGAAGTGAAAAGCATGCATGGCAGCATCTTGAGGATCTGACAGATTTCAAATGCCTTGCCTGATTTTACATTGGAGATGAGCTTCAAGTAAAGAATGCTAAAAAGATGTTTAAGCTAAGAGGTTAGCCTCATACCATCTGGAGAAGCGCCGTCGCTGACGGAAGTAGCTCTGAGGTTTCCAAAGGACCACTAAAGCTCGCAGGCTGAATGCTTTTCGTGCAAAATGTTAGGCGACTTGCAGCAACAATTTCAATGCCTATCCTCTCACGGATGGCCCTTTAAATGCAGCCAAGGAAGCAGAGCCCTGTACACAACAGCAAGTCTTCTTTACACTATCTTGTTGCTTGCCGAGATTTATTGCATTTTGATAAACGATCGTTTATGTTGTTTTGACAATTGGAGAATTTATGAATCAGAGCTATTTGCCTAAAGTGATGAACTGAATTGTAAAAGAACCATTAGCAATGATGACACCATTTGAAATTTGTTTAAGAATCAAGTTACAGTTTTGCTTTCTTTTCAATAAGGAGCAAAAAGACAGCCAAGGAGCATTCATTTCAGTGTAACAAGCTTCTGACAGGCCTCATCAAGAGAGCTTGCACAGCCAAAGTTATAGGCTGGGTTTCCTACCCCCTGTTTCAGACATACATAACTTTCCCAACTAAGACCAAGCAACCCCTAACTCATATTTTCCAGTTTCATGTGCCGTTTCCTGCTGGACACTGAAATGAGACGGGATAGAATCTTTATCTGGATATAATGGTTTTCTGACACCTTACTAGGACTGCTTAGAAAATGTCTACATATTATTCACATGATCCCAGTGGATACACTTGGGATCAGTAAGTTTACTGTTTCCCAAATTTTACCCAAGCCAATGGTGTTTAGCTTCATTATTTGTCTCCATTTGTCCATTGTGTATATCACTGTCCCACATGCTATAATAGTGAAATGCAGGCTAAAAGCACAAAGCCAACCAGAATGGTCAACCACTTCTGACTCTCCTTATGGGCACAACTTACCAACCAATTTAAAAGTTGCAAAGATATAATGGATTGTCTCCAATGTTGCAGTTTTGCTTGCACAACAGACTTCCGGTACAAACATTGTAAATAGTTTCAAAACACAACCACAAAGCAAGCCAAATGCAAAATCCATAAACACCTCCACAAGAATCCACAGTAACGGTATTCAAGTCAAAATGGAGTTTAAATGAAAAGACCCAGAAAGGCCACAGTATAATGAGGAGCAATAGTCAGAATGCCAATTTTTGTTTTCTACCCTTTTGAACTACGCTCTGCATGCTTCTTGTACCTTGCTAGACTGAATGAATAAAAAAAAACACCACACTATCTGATAGGTTTCAAAATCAAAAAGTACAAACAGGATGTACCTTGGGATTTTGAGTGTTCAAACCGGTGGGGGCTTTGACCCACAGGCTGAATGTGGACTTCCAGGCTTCTTTGTCCTGCCCTCAGGATTCGTCCCAGGTGACACTTTTCATTGGCCTCCATCTAAATGCCTCTCAGATGCTTTTGCCCAGCTGGATTGATGGAAGAAGCATTATGTTCATTGAGTCCCAACAGAGGTTCTACTGGTAAAATAATAATAATCTGTGTTGTTTATCTCTCTATGGGGAGTAGAGTTAAGAGAGGGAAACAGAAAGAAAGTGAGAACAAGCAAAATGTGACTAATTAGGAATAAAAGCTAGTCTGGTCTGGAAAATGAGAATGTAGTCATCTGCTAAAGAGGTGGCCTTCACTTTGGCCAGCCCCATGAATCTCCAGGAGCTTTCACCCCTTGAAGACTATCCTCTTAGCACTGAACTAAGAATGAATTGTGTTGTGAATTTGGAAGGGGCAGCATAGACTGTATGCCTGAGTCCCTTCTAATTCCTGGATCCAGCAAGGGTTAAAATCAATGAAGGAGCCCCTTGTTTAATATGGCCAGGCAAGGGCCATAATGGTCCCCTAAGTATGGGTCGTTAGGGGAACAAAGGAAGTGACTCTGTGCTAGAAAACAAATAGTTAGATTGAAGGACAATAGAGTTGTATGAGAGAGATGAAAGTTAGAAGCAGGCAGAAGCCAAAGAGGGAGAGCCATGCTTGATTTCTGCTTGAATCTAAGGCTGTGATGATGGGAGAAGCAGAATCTGTGAGTTAATGCTGTGAGTGAGCCCCTCCATCCTAGGCTCAGGTTGTAAAGGTAAGGGTAAGGGGACCCCTGACCATTACGTCCAGTCGTGGCCGACTCTGGGGTTGTGGCACTCATCTTGCTTTATTGCCTGAGGGAGCTGGCGTACAGCTTCCAGGTCATGTGGCCAGCATGACTAAGCCGCTTCTGGCGAACCAGAGCAGCGCACAGAAACGCCGTTTACCTTCCTGCCGGAATAGTACCTATTTATCTACTTGCACTTTTATGTGCTTTCAAACTGCTAGTTGGCAGGAGCAGGGATCAAGCAATGGGAGCTCACCCCATCGCGGGGATTCGAACTGCCGACCTTCTGATCGGCAAGTCCTAGGCTCTGTGGTTTAACCCACAGCACCAGTTGCATCCCACAGGCTCAGGTTGTATATATGTGCAAATAAATCCTATATCATAAAGACACTACAATCTCTGCTGTCCCTCATTCCCAGGAAACAGAGCCCTGAGTTAGCACCTTGAACCCCTGGAATCTTGCACAGCTTGGAGACTGGGATGGTGTGCAACAATATTATTACGAGACAATTTATTTTTCTGCTTCCCCTCCACCGTTCTTTATTTGTCCCTCAGGTCAGCGGAATATTGGTTAGAAAGACAGAACCTCTAGTATTGTTTCAAAAAGTTTATAAAACTGGTGATGGCACAAGGAGTGAGAATCTGGTTGTTTACTGCTGGTAACTTGGCATCAGTTGTTTGGGAATCACTCGGCACTTTTCATGATGTGATATTTACGTTTTGGGTTTCTCTCTCACCCCCAACCTGCCCCCATCGAGACATCTTTAAAAACATGAACCAAATAATGTCACAATATGCTGTAGATCATCCATTTGAACAAATCAGCTCTGGAACAAATCAGTTATACTCCTGAATGCACACACACACACACTGGCACAGACACATAATTTAATCAGCTCCAAGATTCCTTATATATTATGACAAACCTGTGCACCTCCAGGGTGCTCATCTGCCACAGAGCAAATTTTATATGTCACTCAGATGTGTTCCAACTTGCCATTATTTTTGTGGTGTCTGTAGCATGGTATTTATGGCAATTCGAGAACAATCTAAAGAAACATATTAAGAGCTTTGTGCAGGGGGACGGGCGGGGAAAATAAAGCTACATATGTAGAGCTGATCTGCAGTTCATATGAATCAGTGTTAGTCACCACAATAAATCAAACCATTTTGATTTACGCTAGTGGAGAGGACCTTGCTCCGTATCCATGTTGGGAATGAATTTAACCCTGGGGTTGTTTGCGGAGAGCATTGCTTGCATTTTCTAATTGTTTTGTCTGCAGTGCACAGATTTTGAATAAAAAAACACAACAAAGTATTAAAAAGTCCAAACAATGAAAACATTCATTTTTATTTTATTCTTTTTTTCTTAAAAAACAAACAAACTTCATAATGCCCTGGCAAGTTGGCTGTGGTTAGCTACTGTGAAAGCTTCACAAGCTGCCCCTCAATCTGGACCCCTGGAGAGGATTCCAAGTGAGGGGGAAGAGGAAACAGGAGAACAATGGAGAGACAATGAAAATTTGGTGGTGTTGGGGTGGTGGTGGTGGTGGTGAGAGAAATCATGGCAGGCTTCCAGCAGGCTTTCACACAGAAAGTATTTTTGGCCCACTATGAACGGATCAAGATCACGTCTTAAACTGAGGCATTGAAATTAAGTTAACAGTTTGGGTACAGATGTAACATATTTAGGGAATTAGCTGAGCTGCGTAGATACATCTGACGTCCAGACATACGTGAACAGACATCCCACCAGATTCTCAATGTTAGGGCTGCCAGAATTTAATAGCAGCTTGATATGCTGGAATTAGCAGGTGAAGGTATCTATGACATGGCCATAGCTACAGTGAACAGCTGGCAACCTTGTTCAGGGTTGCTGCTTCATGGCTGAAGGGCTATGAATGTGGTTAACTTCTCCCTTTTCAGCATAGGCCTCAAGCAGTATGACTTTTCCAGAGACATTTCTGGGTTCCTGAGCAAGTGCTCCAGTGCCCATGCAACCAATTCAGATGTCATGGTCCCATTTTGATTGAGAGGCTTGGAAACGTGCCCAGTGCTTATTCACTTTCTCCTCTCCCTTTCCTAAGCATAGTTTTCTGTGAGTGGGAAAACTATACTGGGTGCTAACCAGGAATTATGTCCAAACCATTATTTGAAACTGCAGCTTGAAGAGAATTGAAAACCATAGTCCTGCCCTAAGCATCGTTTGCTTGATAATGGTTAGAAGCAGAACCAGGAAAAAGAAAATGGGGAACAATAGCAAAAGAGGAGGAGAAGGAAGAACATGACCCACAACATATTACCAACCCCTCAAACCATGGTTTAGAAGACTGGAGCATTGTGTTTATATTGGCTAGTCACTTACACATCATGAAAGAAGAATGGAGAGAGAGAGAGAGAGAGAGAGATGGCAAAGGGGGTGGGGCACAGATTTGCATATGCTAAAGTATATATGCATATGTACATTAAGAAAATACTATAATTTAAATCAGCAAAGGCAAACCCTGGCCCTTCAGATTTTGCTGAACTACAATTCCCAACATCCCTAATGTTTATACAGCTGGGGTTTGCTGTATAAATAGACAATCCCTGGGGATCAATAAAAGTGAGTCTGGGGACAGATTATAGTCACCCATTCCCAGCCACTCAAGGGAGATGAAAGTGGTAACTGGGGTTTGCAGGGCTTTAAAAATGTTTTAAAACCTTATAAATAGTGTTTGGCCAGGAGTGGCAGTAGGGCAAAAGAAATAATGTCTGTTGTGGGAAAGTTTCTTGTCTGTTTCTGAGCTAATTCATCTCCATAACACCCATTCAAAAATGAAAAATCAGGTATTAATATTAGATTAGTTTTCAACCACCAATGAAGAAAGATTCACCTTGGTTTATCAACTTGAGTTCTCATAGGGTGATTGTTTAGGCGTAAATTCTAGAAGTTGTTCCAAAAGTCTCAGATTTGCTGGCTCAAAACAGTGGGAAGATTGGAATCCAGAGATAGCTCGAAAAGTAGATTTCAAGAAATGTCGCTTTTATACTCAGCAAGGCACTTTGCAGTCTTCTTTCTCTTCTTCACACAGGCACAGAAGGAGAGAAAGAAAGAAACCAAAGATGGCAGGGGAAGAGATAAGCCTTCTTGACATTGCATGGATTTCATCGCTGGCTCATGTACTCATGCAGGCAGTGAATCATACTGATAATTACAATAAGATCATGTTGAAAATAAATTCCCTCCGTTTTTAAGGAAGTGCAGATTTTGGAATTAGCTTACTGACTTCTAATGTTGTGCTACAAATAATTCCCCTAAATCAAATTTTAATTCCCTTTCTGCCATACCAGTTCTGTGTTGATTTAATTTTTTGCAGTCAGCTTAGCTATTTCCTTTGCTGTTTGTGCTAATAACTCTTTTTAATCATATTTGTTTGTGACTCCAGAGCCTAACGACACACGATATACACTGGGGAAGAGCAAAGATCTTCTCTTTCTCTCTGTGTCATTCTCCCACCCCCGATACTTCATGCCCCCTCCCTTCAACAACGAAGTCTTTCCACAATGAATCTTGCAATCGTGTCTATTTTTGAAAAGAGGTAGAGCTCCACCAGTCAACATCACCATGGCTGGAGACAACCTGCGGGGTCCCCAAGGAGGACAGACGGAAAGGCCCACCATCACTAGAGACCTCAGTAGCAGCTGCCCTTTCCTCAATCAAGGGGAAAGCAGCAGGGGCAGCGTAAGACCTTCCCGGGTCATTACACAGGTGTCCTATTCCCTGTAGAGAAGAACAAGGCTTCTTTAAGCTATTGGATAGTCGATCGAGGTGTCATCTTTTAAAGAGAAAGTAACTTCGCTCTTTCTTCAGTGTCTGCCTGCCATGCTTGGTTGCCTGTCCTTCCTCCCCTGCCCCTTTGGCAAGCCTCACTTACATATGTTCCCTTGTAATGGATGCGCATGCATAATTTCCCCTATCCCTTCTCAGTATTTTGATAATTTCACGCAACCATTTCCATTCAGTTCCTTCCTCACCTGCCCAGCGTGGCTGACCCAAAGGTGTGGGTGTGCTCTTCAAAAAGATCAGAACTTTTTTTAAAAAAGGAGTACCTTAAAAGAAGTAAAATCTGGGACGGAAGAGGTCAAAAGGTGGGTCAAATAGATGATGGTGATGACGATGACAGTGATGACGACTGGCATTTTTATGCTGCCTTTCTGCCGATAAAAGACTCTCAAAGCAGATTACTGATCTCAGTGGGAAGACAATCACTAGCCTCAGGTTCACAATCTAAGAGTCATGAAACAAAGGGGGGGGGGAATAATATCAGGGAGAAAAACAAACTCAGACACTTAGTGAACAGAAGCAAAGGCATATTTTCCAGAGGATCAAAAAATTGTTGCTTTTTCAGCAGAGCTGCTGGAGAGGCCCTTCAGCCTCTCACAGGCTGCTGTAGATGGCAACTTAGGAAGGAGCCTAATGCAATTTGTCTCTTAAGCAGATCTGATGCAGTGCCATCATTGCCTGTCCTGATGTTTTCTGATGAGTGTTCCTTCTCATCCCAACCACTAAACTCCAGATCCCGAACCTCAAGAGACTCAAGCTATCTAAGCAGAAGGGGGCCAGGCTGTGGATCAGACTCTCCTAGAATTACTTAAGTTGATTTTATGTGGCTGCTGCTTTAGTGGGATCAGAAATGAGAGGCACAAATACAAGATGGGTGACACCTGGCTTGAGAGCAGTACATGTGAAAAGGATCTAGGAATCTTGGATGACCACAAACTTGACATGAGCCAACAGTGTGACGCGGCAGCTAAAAAAGCCAATGCAATTCTGGGCTGCATCAATAGGAGTATAGCATCTAGATCAAGGGAAGTAATAGTGCCACTGTATTCTGCTCTGGTCAGACCTCACCTGGAGTACTGTGTCCAGTTCTGGCCACCACAGTTCAAGAAGGACACTGACAAACTGGAACGTGTCCAGAGGAGGGCAACCAAAATGGTCAAAGGCCTGGAAACGATGCCTTATGAGGAATGGCTAAGGGAGCTGGGCATGTTTAGCCTGGAGAAGAGGAGATTAAGGGGTGATATGATAGCCATGTTCAAATATATAAAAGGATGTCACATAGAGGAGGGAGAAAGGTTGTTTTCTGCTGCTCCAGAGAAGCGGACACGTAGCAATGGTTCCAAACTACAAGAAAGAAGATTCCACCTAAACATTAGGAAGAACTTCCTGACAGTAAGAGCTGTTCGACAGTGGAATTTGCTGCCAAGGAGTGTGGTGGAGTCTCCTTCTTTGGAGGTCTTTAAGCAGAGGCTTGACAACCATATGTCAGGAGTGCTCTGATGGTGTTTCCTGCTTGGCAGGGGGTTGGACTCGATGGCCCTTGTGGTCTCTTCCAACTCTATAATTCTATGATTCTATGATTCTATGACCTGAATGGACAGGGAGTAGACAGGGTTGTTTCCTGGGCGCTGAGATTCGACTTCTGTTCCCCTCCCCCCAAACTTTTGATGGTTGTAAAATCCTAGCCCTCAGAATCCCCAGTTTTTCCAGAAACAGTTCTGGGTAAGTTGCTAAGATACTATCTTGCGTTTAAGCCAAGCTAGTACTGTTTAGGAGCTCATTCAGAATGTGAATCACAGCAAGATATGCATTGTTCTCTCTCTCTCTCTCTCTCTCTCTCTCTCTCTCTCTCTCTCTCTCTCTCCCTCTCCCTCTCCAGCCTCCCATCTAAACTTTCCTTCTTCTTCCCACCTCTTCTGACCACAATGTCCACTGCCCTAGTTGATTTGTTCCGGAATTAAACCAACAAATACAAGATTCTAATATGGGATCACTAGAAAACCAAGCCAAATTTTGACATTAAAACACTTGTGATCTCTTGAAGCATGTCACGAGGTTCATTATTACGGGTCTTTATAGCATTTAATAAATATTTATCTCTTCTGAAACTGTTACAGACACCTTTTAAATTTTTCATTTATGAAGATCTAATGAACACTTAATGTTTTTAATAAATGGCTAATCAATTGTTATATTATTAGAGAGTCCAAAAGATCAGGGGACTGCTTATAACTATATTTTATAACCATATATTGATGAGCTTATAACCATAACACAGTTCTGTAACATGCCTATATGCACCTATTAATCACAATGCCGCAAGAGACCATCTTCCCCGCCCAGGCTGTATTGATATACAGCACCACGCCACAGGTAGGAGTTGGCTAAGCGGGAGGAACAACATGTCTCAGAAGCTAAGTCAGCACCTTTCATCTCTTTCAGAAGTCTTCAAGACAAGCAACCCAATTATGTAAAGTAATAGAAAGATTAGACCCTAAGGGTGCAGTCCAGAGAAATTTAGGCCCAGTCCAATCTCGCTAATTCCAACAGGACTTAAGTGTGCCTAATGTTCACTTGATTGTGCTGTAAGACTGCAATCTAAAACCGATTAAGACACAGTGCATGGACTCCAGCTCATTTAGCACCATTGATTCCATGTGACCATTGACTTCAGTGGGATTAAATTAGTCTAAATCCAAATGTTCCAGTTTTCCTGGTTTGCGGATAGAGTTGCCAAGCTGAAATTCTGCAGCCAATGATTCTAGGAGAGTCCCACAGCAGGAACAGCTTCAAAGTCACAGAATAAAGATTTAAGATACTAATGATAATTGAAATGTTATGCTCATCTGAATGGCTGCTTCTCAAGTTGTTCTTTCATTGCCTTGAGTCTAACATAGCAACATGAGAAGTGTCCCAAAGGAAGCATTTTCATGGGATTCTACCCCAGAAGGCATTTTTGGGGATTCCACAATGAGAATTCCGCCATGATTTCTGCCTGCTGTATACATGGATGAGGAACCAGCAGAGGTCATTCCTATCTAGAAGAAACCTCTGGAGCATCTGATTGACAGCCCCAGTTCTTATTCCTAATTGTAGCTGGCCTTCCTCTGGCCAGCATAGCTCTTGTGATGTGCTCAGATACGTATCGTTGTGCACAAACCTTAGGGCAATCTGACATGTAGGACACCATCGTATCAAAGTGATTTCCAGTGCTGTTTCTCTTCATTGATAACATCTGCTAAAATGTCACAAAGACTCTGTGAGGTAACCCTGTGAAGAGTTGACATTAAAAATTCCCTAAGATTGAATCATTTGTTTTCTAAAGCCACTAGAGGCAACTCCCAATTTAAGCAGGGGTTACGTTGCAAGGTACCGCGCATTTAAGTGAAATTGGGTATATTTGAAACACCATTGAAAAAACCTGCAAACACCCCATTCTGCCCCCCACCCTGTCCCATTCTGCCCCTTTTTGTGACTTTGGGGGGTCACTTCCAGGTTCAATGTGATGCATGCATGGTCGAACACATATTGGATGTGCCTGAAACTGTACATAGTTTGTTCCAAGAGACATATAACTGTGTTCTGAAGTGTTTGGAAAAAACATTTACGTTGAGATATTGCACAGAGTTGGATGGGAGGCTTGCCTTGAATCCCCAAAGTGTCTTTTTTAAATAGCCCCACCAAAAACAATGGGGATACTGCAGAATAAACAACTAAGGATCTTAACGTCAATACAATTAGTTTTAGAAGTCAAAGACCAGCTTGCTTGTAGAATTCTTGCCTCCTGCCCTCTGCTGGTGTTTTCAGACAATTCACACAAACAACTCCATGCTTACTCCTAAACAACTTCTTAGACACAGAACACCTGCTCTGAGACAAATCCCCAGGCTGCTGCTCTTTTCTGCCTCTCTCTCTCTCTCTCTCTCTCTCTCTCTCTCTATATATATATATGCATAAACACAATTAACAAGGGCTGGAAAGGCAGATGGGAGATTGGCTTTGTTATAATGATCAGGGAGGGGTGCTTCCATTTTATTTCTTTGATCTTCCCCCACTCTTCAAGCATCACTTCTCCACAGGCTAGGTATATAGCCTTGTCATATGTCTTTGCAGCGTCTCATAGGAATAGGGCTGTTATGATTTCTACCCTTAACACTATTAGTATGGAATATTAAATATTCCATACAACTGCAGTCTACAAGTCGGCAAGGAACGAAACATAAGAAACAAATCATGTGCCAGCCTTCTAGTAGAGAGAGGGTTACAAAATGATGCCACGAAAACCATCAGGTCATTAGAAACCATGCACAGTTTCCAATGTGAGCTTTAACAGACTTAAAATAGAACCCAGAAAGCATTTTCTTTGGTTGATTAGCCAAACTAATCACTCACAGTTCTAATCTTATTGAAGTTTGTGTGATTTGCATTTTTTGCTTAATGATTTTGGTATATAACCCAGGATTTATGTTAATGGCAGGGACCTGCACCACGCAAATCATTATCACCATTAGAATTTATCTTACGGCATGAACTTGCAGTACTTATCCTGTCACACTTTCATTTTATTAGAAAAGTTTGCAGAGTTAGAAGTCATTTAAAGTCATTTAATTGTTAAATGTTAATTAAAAATGCAATGGGTAATAGATTTTGACTGAGCACAGACGCAGTTCTATTGCTGCCATCAAGCATGTGAACTAAAAATACGATATGATTGGCCAAAGTGTATTCATTTTCCGGGAGAGTAGTAACCAGGCCACAGGCCACTTTCCTCTCAACATTACTCCCTCCTCCCTCTGCATCAGCACAAGGGGCAAAAAGCAAAACTATTTTTCTAGAAGCGGAAGTGCTTAAGCTGCGTTATAATAGGAATAACCTCAGCCAAGGATATTTCTTTGTGAATTAATGACCGACTGGAGTTAATGGTCATTGGCTTCACCTTAGGCCCTCAATTAAACCCTGAACCTCGGTTGGTATCACTTAATTGACTTAGTTTCATTTCATTTCAGCATTTCTAAACAGCCTGCCTGGAATCACCCTGACAGAGTTGCGTGGCCTTTGGAGATGTGGTCTGACATACCCTCCGTCCTCCTGCCTGGACACTTCGTTTTGTTTTGACATGGTTGCACAATGCCCTGTCCATGCATCGGCGCAGATAACAGCAGATGACCAAGGCTAAATCTAGCCCAAGAAATGGGAGTGTAGCAAAGGATGCAATGTAGTCGAAATGAAAGACTTATGCCCCATTGCTGTGAATGAGAAAAGAAGGCTTCAGTGCAATTACATGGGAGTAAGAGCCAACAAAGGCCCGTATAGTTAAAGCTATGGTTTCCCCAGTAGTGATGTATGGAAATGAGAGCTGGACCATAAGGAAGGCTGATCGCCGAAAAATTGATGCTTTTGAATTATGGTGCTGGAGGAGACTCTTGAAAGTCCCATGGACTGCAAGAAGATCAAACACCTCCATTCTTAAGGAAATCAGCCCTGAGTGTTCACTGGAAGGACAGATTGTGAAGCTGAGGCTCCAATACTTTGGCCACCTCATGAGAAGAGAGGACTCCCTGGAAAAGACCCTGATGTTGGGAAAGATGGAGGGCACAAGGAGAAGGGGACGACAGAGGACGAGATGGTTGGACAGTGTTCTCGAAGCTACCAACATGAGTTTGACCAAACTGCGGGAGGCAGTGGAAGACAGGAGTGCCTGGCATGCTCTGGTCCATGGGGTCACGAAGAGTCGGGCACGACTAAATGACTAAACAACAAGAAGAGCCATTAAATCTCATGTGGCCTATTTCTGAGTAGACATGCATAAGATGCACATTTCTCTATAATGGAGACTTGGGGGTGAGTGGTTGCCAGATCCGAGAATCAAAATTTTTATCTGCTGCAGACAGGATTGCATCTCCTCTGAAATAAAGAAAAAAAGTAGTTTGGGAGGTGCTCCTGGAATGATACTACTGTCATTAGAGGTTCAGATTACCTCAGTGGCGAGGAGCACCCATGGCCAGCTTTGGTTGCTAGGCCAACAGTAGCCTTTCTTGAACAGTGACAGCTTGGCCACTGTGTTCCATGCACTGGTAACCTCATGGCATTCTGTGTGGGACAATCCTTGGTCATGATTTGGGAGCTGTAGCTAGTGCAGAATTTGGTGGCTAGGGAGGGTACAGACTGGGGTATCTGGCCACACCTTTTACACTGGTCTTCAATGAACTGCACTGTCTGCCTATTAGTAATGGAGTCATGTTCAAGGTCTTGTTATTCACATAAAAAGTAGGGAATCTCAGACCCAGAGGTACAATGCAGCCCTCCAAGCCTTCCTTTCCCTTCCCTTCCCTCTTCTGTTCCATCTTCCCTTCCCTTCCCTTCCTTTTTGCCTTCCCTTCATTTCATAGTTTTTATTCATTTTCATCTTTAAACTGTTTGACGTGGTTGCACTGAGTTATCTTGGTTTAGATTAGAGCATACGACATGCAACAATCACATCAAATGAAAAATAAAACAATAAGCACTCCAATAAATGTTTCTGACTATATTAACAAAGTTATGTCAACTTATATATACCAGAATTATTATTACAGATATGAAATGATGTATAGCAACGTCTATTGCTTAGATTGGTGACCCTAAAGCAGGGGTCAGCAAACTTTTTCAGCAGGGGACCGGTCCATTGTCCCTCAGACCTTGTTGGGGGCTGGACTATATTTGGTGGGGAGGGGGGATGAACAAATTCCTATGCCCCACAAATCACCCAGAGATGCATTTTAAATAAAAGCACACATTATACTCATGTAAAAACACGCTGATTCCCGGACCATCCGTGGGCCGGATTTAGAAAGTGATTGGGCCAGATCCGGCCCCCAGGCCTTAGTTTGCCTACCCATACCCTAAAGCAAAAGGTATTTTGTATCAATAACGAGAATTTAAATTACAATTTAAATTTAAACTATGTACTTCATGTCCCTCCAAGCCTTTCTAGCTGGCCCATGGGACTCGGCCACACCTCTCTCAGGTCAAAGCCCTTTCTAGTTTTGCTTCAAACCTTCATTTAGTACTTTTGGCAGGCTGGAAAGTTTTCTTGAACTCGGAATGCCTCTTGCTGACTTGGATGGAGGATATAGAGGGGCGTGTCCGCATCTGTAGAAAATGACCTATTGTACAAATTCACATTAACTGCTCCACTCACTTTTGCTTCTGGCTCCTCCTGCCACTTGCATGTGTTGCCAAAAGATTGTCCAGAAGAAAATGTGGCCGTTGGGCTGATAAAGGTTCCGCACATTGGATAAAAAATAGGTGTTACCATGGAGAAGGACAACTTCTGTGTTGCTGCTAGTTGGCAGACTGCAAGTTGAGGCCCAGTCAACTAAGTCTCATCCAACAATCCTGATGACTGTGTGGGTCAATGTTGGGAAAGGTGTTCTCTGAAACGTTCTCCTTTTGCCATCTGGGAAGCTCTAGCTCCCCATTTGTGGAATGCTCTCCCCAGGGAGGTTCAGCTGACACCTTCACCTTTAGGCGCCAAGCAAAAACTTTCCATTTCAACCAGGACTTTAGCTGACATCCAATGCCCATTTAAATGTGTTGTGGGAGGGCGGGTTATTAGTTTGCTTCTGTTCTTATTTTTATTATGCAATTTGTGTTTTTCATATTGTAATTATGTTGTGAACTGCCCTGAGATCTACAGATGAAGGGTATTTAATTAATTTAATCAATAAATCAAGTTGTTGTTGTTGTTGTTGTTGTTGTTATTATCATTATTATTATCTGTAGCATGTTTCAGACACTGAAAAACAGTATTTTTTGACGATTGATCTCTGGATAGTACTGCTTGTTATTTGTATAATTTTATAGCCTGCATATATATATATATATATATATATATATATATATATATATATATAAACTCCAGCTTTTACATTTGCAATTGTAAATACGAGTATTTATTAAATAATTATATTTGTTGACTACTGATATAATTTGTATATATGCATTGAGCCTGCAGTATGTTCTAGAGTCCTTGTCTCCTTGCTAATTTAGAATCCTTGACCCCTAATTGCAAACCACTTTGAGATATTTCTTATATAGTAAGCTGTCCCTCAGTTGACTAAGTAAATAAAACACATTAATTTTCTGATACTGCTATCAAGAGGGTTAAGTACATGTTAACTCTCTCAAATGGCTATCAATGGTGCGTAACAAGTTTCTTTGGCTAGGTTGCACCCAAAAGGGTGGCCTAAACATTAGAACTACCCTATCTCATGTTATAAAGCAGGATATGGGATTACAGTTTGTGATAGAACATGCAAAACTCAAACACTTCCAGGAAATGGATATTATTGCTTATTAGAACAGCTCAAGGCTTCAGCCACCAGAGAAAGGAGCTAACTTTCCAAATATCTTTCAGGTCCAGTCTATAAATTTCCAGTTTTCAATAAAAGTGAATTGATCTCTAGCCCTTTTATTTAAGGTGGGTGCAGGAACATCCCCATCCCCGTGGGCCAGATCCTTATCTCCTCCCATCCTGCAGGCCAACTTTGACATGGGTGAGGCTATCCACCTGCCAATCATTGGATGCCATCAATGCCACCCAGTGATTGATGGGTAGGTGGTCCCACCCACCTGTGAAAGTTGATCCATAGGGTGGGGAGAGACAACTGCTTTGCCTGCTGGTGAAGCAGCACCATGTCCTTGCCTCTGCCCTGTTCCAGTTCAGTGAAGGGGCAGGGCTTGAAGCACCATAGACAGCTCTGAGTGAGCAACTTGCCCAAACAAAGGCTAAAGGTCAACGGCCTTTTCAACCTCTGCCTCCAGTCCACCTCTCCTAGCTTCCTCCACTCATTTGTGAGAACTGCAATCCTTAAAGGATCAAGCCTCTGGTCTGTTGATGGGCAGGTCTATGCTACCTGGGGTCTTGTCTTGTGTACTCCTTGCACTGCTGGAATCACAGTGTAGGCTGGGAGGCACACCTGAGGCTCAGAGGAAGGTGCTTGAGAGACCTGAGTGCAGTGGGATCTTGTCCAAGGTGCCTCTGATGTAGTGGCCCTCTGGTCACTAAGCTCAGAATATGGCTCCTTAGCTGGTGACTCTGCAGCTTCTGGAATCTTGATCACTGCTTGATTCTGGAGTCATGACAGCCTCTGCCAATTCCAGCCACTGAGAACTGAATGTGTGTGTATTTTTGCATAGTGTTGCCCCTGATCTGCATTGCTTTGCTATGGTAGTGTGTTGATTGAGAAACGGTTGCTTACAGTTGTTTTATTAAATATCAAGCAGCTGCATCCACTGTATTCTTTTCCGCAACTGCAGAAAAACGTTCTTGTTTAAACAAGCCTACCCAGGTACTTAGAAAGCTGATGTGACTTTCAACCCGATTTAATACTTTAACTTTTTGGATGTTTTAAACTTTTGATAATTTTCTTGTTTTATCTTTTTGTAAACAGCTTTGAGGTTTTTTTCTATAACCAAGCAGTGTATAATTTTAATGAAATAAATAAATTAAACACAATAAACTAAGGCCTATTACATTTTTATTATGTTGCGATTAACATTATTTTCCCTCCCATTTTTCTATCAACTTACAGTGGTGCCTCGCAAGACGAAATTAATCCGTTCCGTGAGGCTCTTCGTATAGCGGCTTTTTCGTCTTGCGAAGCAAGCCCACTGACAGCTTAGCGGATTAGCGCTATTAGCGGTTTAGCGGCTTTTAGCAATCAGCTGTTAAGCGGCTTATCAGCGGATCAGCTGATAAGCGGCTTAGCGGCTTAGGAAAAGGGGGAAAAAAGGGGAAAAAACCCGCACGAACTCGCAAGACATTCCCATAGGGAAATTCGTTTTGCAAAGCGCCTCCAAAACGGAAAACCCTTTCGTCTAGTGGGTTTTCCGTCTTGCGAGGCGTTCGTCTTGCGGGGCACCACTGTAATAGCATCGTTTGAATGAATGTAAAGCATGATTTAGCTTTGCAAAAATGCTTGCCCACTCCCCAGTCTCAATCTTTTCTCCTTCAGTACAGCCAAACTGAGAGAGGAGAGGGGAGATAGGAACATGTGAGCCCGAGCTTCACACAGTCTTGTTCCTATAAAGATAAACACGGTTCAGCACTTCCAGTGTGATGCCTTAAGACAGGAGTCTTAATGAGTGTATTTAAAAGCATCAGCTGGTATAAGTTCCCCATAGGCCTCAAATAAATCTGCTCATATCATGTCTTTCCAAATGTAGGGCACACATTTCAGTATTGTCAGGATTGCACCAAAAAATATTGGACCAAACTGAAACAGTTAAGGCTTCAAAATGAGTCTCCACCCCCTGTAATATGGAAAAGTTTAGAGGGGACTTTTGAATCTCTTTGATCAAGCTTTGAAATAATTTTACTGGATTACCATTGTACTAAAAGCATAATTTATAGTAGCTGACCTAAGCTGCTCTTTGTATAAAAGCCATATATTAAACAATGGCAGGAAAGCAAAAAATGCAACAGGAACTGAATCTGCTCTGTTTATTATTTAGCTCATAATTGCATCTTCCTTATTTAATCTTTTGAATTCTGGCATGGTCTTAATAATAAGGGTTCAAATAATGTTTACTATACACAGGAGGGAAAGCCTTGAGTAATACACCCTGTGTCTTCAAACTTTGTGCAGCATGTGACCTTTCCTTAACCCAAGAAGGCCTGTTTTATAAAGATCGTACTAGATAGCTCCCCTATAAAGCTTAATTTGCTGCCAAGCACCACTCCTAGCCATCTTAGTTAACATTTCTGCATACCATTTTAAAAAAAATCTTTTCCCACAGCAGTTCCAAAAAGCCAAGGTTGGCACAAGCCAACCAGAATGAGAATCTACAGTGTAGATGATTGCATTTACAGCAGGTTATCTTCAACCTATCTTCAACCCACTTTTAACCCAAACATGTGTTTGGGATGCATTTTGAATTATTATTTTTTAACCATATATTTGCATGGAGCTAGTGCTCCTGTTGTGACCCACTTTGAATCAGGCTGTGACCCACTAGTGGCTCCCAATCTACCGGCGGTAGACCAGTGATTTGCAGGATAGCTCTCTGCCCTTAGCAATATGGATCAAGCTCACCCATTCTGGAGCCTAATTTCAAAACACAAGAATACAGACAAGGGCCTACAGCTCTCCTAAGGATGTTGCTCTATCCATTACAATGGGTGCTGGAGACACATTTTTTGTCAGGGTGATGGAAGGGCATTTCGGGAGATAAACTAGAAACCTGCTGCCAAAGATTTGGCTGATTAGTTCAAATTGTTATGTGAAATTTAGCTGCTACATGTTTCCAACAGATGCATTGCCTCTAGTTAGGGTTGCCAGATCAGATGCCTGCAGTAGGTTTATTGCCACAACTGAGAGAATCCTCCTGTCACAGTATATAGTCTCAAGTTCACAACCCTTTTCTTCCCTGGGCTCTTTGGCCCATAATTCTCAGCGGTGCTTTTTTTCTAAAAGAATGTTTAAGGGTACTCTCATTTTGACTCAAGAAAATCACCAATTTATAGTTCAAATCAGGAAAAATAAATACAGTGGTACCTCTGGTTACGAACTTAATTTGTTCCGGAGGTCCGTTCTTAAACCATTCTTAACTTGAGGTACCACTTTAGCTAATGGGGCCTCCCTCTGCTGCCGTGCTGCTGGCGTGCGATTTCTGTTCTTATCCTGAGGTAAAGTTCTTAATCCGAGGTACTACTTCCAGGTTAGCGGAGTCTGTAACCCAAAGTGTTTGTAACCCGAGGGGTTTGTAACCCGAGGTACCACTGTACAGTAAATGGACAAAAGTACAAAAATTCACAAAATGTTTAGGGGAATGCGGACTCTGGTATCCCCCCAGAAAAAAAGCACTGGCTACAGCTAGTTTCTCATTGGATTCTCCTTTTCTTGAGTTCCATGTTTCTACCAGCCTGTTTCCCCAGTTCCTCACTTTCCCCTGCATAGCCTACTTTGCCCCACTTTCTCAAGCCAGCTTTATTCTTGGCCAGCCTCCCTAGTGGTCATGTCTCGTCTAGCCTCAACTTTCCCCTTAAGCACTCTCTGATGTAGACTGAACCATGGGCCTCTGTTGAACAGATGTGTAGGAGATTTGGCTACTGCATCATAAAGACTCTTGTATTTGTGGTAGAATTTGTCCTAGGAAGACAAGTGTTGAAAGTTAATGCACAAAGAATTCTATGGGAAAGTGAATAAACAACACTGGCTTAATATGATTCAGAGTGAATCCGCCCCCGCCCCCCCGCAAACCAGTGTTTTCATGTGTGTTGAGAGCTTGCAAATGTAGCCTCTCAGAAAGGCTACCACATTCACCTCTATGGTGCAGACTATAATATCTGCACATTGTCCAGTGTGTATGGGGTCTCTTCCCATTTAGGTCAGTGGGGTAGGTCAATCTTCTGGAGCTCATATGGATTCCTGCATCAATCAATATGTGTCCAAAATAAAGAACATCCCGGAGCTCTTCCTTCACACTCTCTATCTTCTAGCATTCGTTGCACATTTATTTTTGGCATTCATTCATTTACATAAGTAAAAGAACGAATAGATATTTATCCTTCCCTTTGGCTTCCAGAATAGCACTAGGGCAACTCCCAGCTTCATTTCGCTAACAGTCAGCACAGATGGAGGAGGGCTGGTCTTGCAATTTTGATTATCTTCTCGGAAGCTGTACATCAGCCACTGCTGACTGTACATCAGCCACTGCCATGCTCATCCCTACACAGAAGGAATTTGAACCTCTCCTCTGTTCAGAATTATTGTGGGTGTCCAATTCTGGCATCCAATGAAATGTGGGCATTTTTGAGGGTGTGTGTTCACTGCAGGAGAGGCTGAGCGTGTGCAAACAGTGACACAACAGGAGGAGCAAATGAACTCTCATGCATTGTGGATTCCTAAGGGAATGTCTACTGAGAACTTTTGCAGCTGCCATTGGAGGCACTGGTGCACACACTGCCACTTGTGGGTGCAACACTGGTGACCCCTGTGTAATTAGGGTGTTTGGTTTTGACTAGGGAGCCCTGCATTTAAATTGTGGAGGATCCCTACTCAGACACAAGGCTTGCTCGGTGAGTCGCAGGTTTCCCCCCACTCTTACCAGTTTGTTGAGAGAAAACTTCATTATGCCACTGAGAATTCTGAAAGAGTCTTAATCCGAACCAAAGAAGTCACTTGTCATCACTATATCCCCCCCCCAATATCTACTTAATTTTAACTCCACTTTCCTCTCCATTTTAGGAAGATCTCCCACCCCCAAGAATAACAGAAAGGTAATTAGCTGAGCCTCTGGCAACTGAGAATGAGCCCATGTGTGTCCATGTCTCATTATTGATGAACCAAAGATTTTCCTTTTATCTCCATATTGAACTCATTGCACACAAATGCAGCAGTTTCTATGGCTTGGGGAAAGGCCTTTTTACAGTGTTTGTAAGAGCAGATGCTTGGTAAGTCTATATATGCCAGTGAGAACATCATTCAGTTTTATGCCCACTTCTGTTTTCTTGCTTGGCATAATTCATTAGCACATTCTGCAGAATACTCTCTCCATAAAACTGGATTTGGCTGTAATGTTAAGGTTCTAATGACTATAGCATTGTAAAAAAACACAATAGGTTTTTTTAGCTGTTTTTTTTTAAACCACTTATAATTGATGTGTATATTTGATAAGGAAAAAAATACACATACATTATTATTTTGCAATAGAGCACCATTTTTAATTTATCAGTTTTTAAAATAATTTTGCTGATGGTAAGCCTGTGGAAGGAGAATTACCGTAGCACAGTTCGACAGCAAGTCTTTATGACTTGCTTCATGCTATTTTTAAAATGATTATATGGGCTCATTTCTAAATAAAGTCAAAAACTTTGATTGAAGACACCAATATAGTCTGCCAACCTGTTATGTCACAACGTTATGGAGGGGTATAAATACTAAGATACAAGCACCTCGTTTATTTATCTTTCCTTAACATAATTTAATGTAAAATTCAAACGAAACAAAGATTAGATGGGGCTTGAGCAGGATTTTCAACATCTGTGCAGATAAATTTAATTTATTCCAAAGAGAGGGAGAGAGAGAACTACTAAGCCATCTTATAAAGGCTGCTGTTGCAGATTACTTCACACAACAGAATGCAGCTGTACCACCTCAAGCAAATCCAGTTTTACCCTTAAAACCTCCCCCACCCCATTTAGACAACCCTCATCTTCAGTTCTGTATGGGAATAATGCTGGAATACTATTTTATTTTCACCTTTTGAACAAGTTTTATGTACACCAGGCAGTAACACCCTGAATATTACTTCTGTGTAGTACCAGTAAGTTACACACTACAGATTTCTTCTGCCATCTTTTATGTGCAAGCAAAGCTACAAGCTTGTTGCAGTATGTTAAACATAAATGAGTTACAGCTGCTTGAAATAAGGTCTTGCTGAAAGTTTAATATTTCAAAGAAACTTACCTCAAAAACTACAGGGTCCTCTGCAAACTAGGCAAGCTATGGTCTACTCTAGGAAAAACACTGAGATTCTTCTGCTGGAAATGGATGATGGAGGGGGCAGGAAGAAACAAATGTTATTTCTTTTAATACAATGAGATTTTCCCATTTTCATTTTAAAAAGCAGCAAAAACTGAGTGAACTCTGGGGAAAAAGTAACTTCAGGATTTGCTCTGCCCTTTTGACCTAGATGTCTCACAAGCTCTGTTCCTGGATCTGATCAGGGTGTGTGTGTAGAGTGTTTCAGGGGAAGGATTGCTCTTATTAAGGGCAGTGTGGGAGATTGCAGTAAAACATAACTATGCATGACTGCTAGTTGGTGTATTAAGGGGTTAAGGTTCACAGAGTTGTATTACTAGATAGATTCAGTTTGATCATACCCCCTCTCCTCTGGAAAGGAAGTGAAGCTTCTTTCCTCTTCCTTATCTCTCTATCTCTCCATCGTGTAATCAACCAGGATGGACATGCTTAAGCTAGCTCCAAGCTTAGAATGCATAATCGAAGTTGTCCTGCTGTATTTTCTACCCAAGAGTGTTCTGCCTGCATTATCATTGCTGCTGCATGGCCGAGACCTTGAATATCTGTAAGTAAATCATTTTAAACTTACTTCTGTGTGTGGCCTGCTCATAGCAAGAGGAGTAGAAAGAGGTTAGCTGCTGTGTGCAACTGAACTGGTTAAAAAGTTTTAGCAACCTATATTCCTAACCCTATATTACTGCTTAACTTTTGTGAGTTTAATCTCTGCTACTGGGGCTCTGTCGCTGCAGGAGAGTGTGCAAAGCCCCGCGTTTTGAATCCAGGCATTTCTGGACCCAGCCATTTTCTTTAGCTCCTCCCCATGCATGTGGGTCATAGAAATTCATATTTAATTCCCCACAGCCAGAACTGCCACTACCACTGCTGGCTGTAATTGTAAGAACTTGTGTGCTGGAGCTTGCATTTTCCTCCTCAATATCATTCCCTTTTCCTTGTGTTACGTCTTTTTCGTTTGCGAGTCTGAGGACAGAGCGTGTTTTAGGAATGATTTTATAATATGAATGTAGGTCGGACCAGTTTCTGAAGCAATGGAAAGAGGCTTATAATAACTTATCAAAAGAGTATGAAAAGCAGTGATAATTATATTTCTTCCATTTCCTTCTGCCATGAAAGTGGAATATACATGATGAGCTTTGAGTACTTGTTGGATGGTGAACTGAGGACTTCAAATAGGCTATGGGAGTGCAGGAGGCATCCACTTAGGGTTGCTATAGCCTGAATAGTTTTATATGCTTGTGAGCATGACCATTAGGTATTGAATTCATATCCAAGGGTAATATATCAGGTACATAGCTCTGATTCTCAGTCATCTCCACAGCATGTCCAAATAAAATCTTTGCCTTCATACTGTTACCGAAAAGATCTTTCTAACACAGATTGCCAGGCTAAGACTCAAGCTGTAACAATGCCCACTTTATTCTAAAATATTAAAATGTCCATTACAACTTAATATATACTATAAATATTTCTTGACTTTTAATTTCAGGATCGGACAAATGAGACTTTTTTTGTAAGAGAGAATAGCATTTCTATAATTATGCTATTGCTTTTAACAGCATGAAATGAGATAAATACCAGCAATTAAAATTTACATTAAAAGGGTCAACTGTCTGGCTTTGTGCCCAGAAACCCTGGAAGTTCAGAGTTAAAACTATGCATTGCCAGATGACTTGCTTCCCTAACCTATACGAACCTGTAGTAGCTTGGCACAACATGACCATTTAAGAATGGAATATTTAAGTTTGTGTTAGCTAGGTTTTTAACATTTACCAGAAAAGAGGCTTGTGTGACAGAAGACATTTTTTTAAAGTGACTTCATAACTGGGAGGAAAACTGAAAGCCACACCTTTCAGCCTCCACATTTCTTCTTTTGTTCAAAGTGCAAGGAGAAGCCATCCGGAAGGAAGAAAGATTACGGCTATCTATAAACTGTTTGACAGAGACAGAAATGCTGATAATGTTTGGGCTGTGTCTGTATTTTTTGGCTGCTTGCATCAGCAGAGGGTTGAAGTAAAGCAGAGACCCTCGATGTGTTTGTCTGAAGTAGTAGTAGTGTGATCCTGGGCTGGAAGAGTTCACCTGAAGTTCAGGGCAAATGTTGCCAGTAGTTTATAGTGCAGGAAAGTAAAATTGCTTCCGGATTCGCCTTTTCCTCTTATTTTTTCTATCACCCCCATGGAAGTCTCAAAGAGTAACTATGTCTGTAGGGAAGCAGTCTTTGAGCAAGATACCACGATTGCGATGACAGTCCAACTCTTCGATAAAGCCATACCAATAGATAACTAGTCCGGGACCAAATCTGGGGTAAAAAAAGAAAAGACCAGACATTATTAATGAATAATCACAATCAACAAGAAGAGCATAAAAACATGTGAAGCTGTGAAGTATTAATAACTCTGGAAATAGGTCATGGAAAATGAGCAAAGCGCTTTACAGATATTGAAAATAAAGCACGTTTAAACGAAAGGCTGTGTTTAATCTTTCAAAGGATCTCCAAAGATTCTTACTGGACAAACAAATATTATTTGTTATTTCCTTGAATATTAGTTAATAATAGTCCAATAAGAAACTTTGGCTGAACACTGCATGATTTTTAGAGGAGGCTCTATATTATTTTGCTTTCCACATGTTCCAGCCTTGATATTTCAGGATTAATAAAAGGGAAGAGTATGAAGAAGAATTCAGAGAGGAGCAAAGATTTCAGTATTGTACAATGCTTACTATTATCTGTAATAAAACCTCTTCAATGAGGAATTGCACAAGAAACTATCAATACAAAAACACAGTTCATCACAGTTTTTTTTCCCCTATTCTAAAACTCTCCTGCTTGTGCCTTAGAAATTCCTCAGATATTACTAAGGCTGACTGATCCCTACTAGGCAATCTCAGGAAGTAGCCCCATGGCCTATTTTATCCATCAGGAAGTTCAGACCCTCAGGCTGGGTTCATAAAGAAGTAATCACTATCAATCATTGTGTAGTGATATGTTTTGCACATCAGTTTCACGTTTTTCCTACTGAGAGCACTTAATTAAAGGGAAGCACTACTTTTGGTATAGTATTGCAAGAATTTTACAGTGAAATCATAAATTATGAATGTTAGGTTAGTAAAAGGATGTCTAAAAACAGAACAGCCTTCTATAGTCTAACGTTACACCAGGCTGTACAACACGAGGCCAGAAAGCTCTTCCCTTCTCCCTTTCTGTGATTTATTGCATGGCATAGTGAACTTGCCAAAAACAACAGTACAGGATGAGCTGTTAAGAGACTGTATGTACAAGGTCAGTGGAATGTCATATAATGGTTTGTACACGGGTCTGAATTCACACCAACATGGCAGTCAGCTTTTGTTAAGGGCCTTAATTATAATGGGGATGTCTCAAGAGAGCCATAACAATTTAAAAGTCCGCCAAGTCAATAAAACATATTTAAAAACGTGGGCAGAACCAGGCTGGCTTCGTTGGGATGGTTCTTTCCAACACTACAATGGAAGGACCGTTCCACAGATGTCTAATGAATAATGAACAAAAGCGACAAAACCTTGTGGACTTCTTTTACCATTCTGATTAGACGGAGGACCTTTCTTATATTCAACTGCTTAATTCGGCCATCTGTGGATTTATAACCACTGCCTTCCTATGCTTTCAGAAGCAATTGCTGTGTATAGCATCTTTCACTCTAAAACCTTGGGTGTTTTAGAATGACAGGTGCTATGTAAGGACTAGTGTTGCAGATTTAGCTGTGTTAAATAATTCTTTCGAAATGGTGATCGGCAGTAAAACCAGATTATAGTGGCCTACAATAGATCCTCTCTTGTAACCGTAAACCATGGTTTGTGGTTATGTTTCAACTGGCCCACTGAATCAACTGGATTTCTGTATTTTATGCATTAATGTTATTATTCCTTCAATGCTGGACAGGATGTATCGCATAACACAATGTCTCCATAAATCAAAGGTAGCATATGCGTAACATCCATACAATCTCTATTCTAATTCCTTGTTCAAAAAGACTTAAGTGAAGTACTTAAAACCAAAATTAACTTGTTGGCACATTTAACATTTGGCACTGACTATCAGAAACTCCTGCTGCTAAGCACTAATTTCTCTCTCATTAGCTCGCAGAATCGGAAAATCACAAACAATGCCAGTAGTTAATTATTGCTGCCTTAATTTGAAAAGTCATTTAACCTTTTTTCCCTTTTGTGTCAACGGGAAGCAGTAAAGAGGTCAAAGATAGAAGCAAGAACCACCCTTTTTAATTTGAGACTCACCACCATTTTTCATAGATGCATAGATGTGATTTGTGAAGAACCCAATTCAGGGCTGCAAATTATAGAGTAAGTGCAGAAACTTATTTATAGATTAATTATACGGTTAAACAAATTGGTGACCAACCTTCCTTTTGTGATCACTTTAAAGAAAGTTAGGCTGAACGGAAAATGTTACAACTATTGCTCACTGTGATGAAATCAGAACATAGGAAGAGCCCTGTTGGATTAGACCAAAGCTCATCTAGACCAAATGCCTCTGGGAAGCTCATAGACAAGGCATGAGGGCTATGGCGCTCTCTTAAAGAAAGAAAACATGGAAACAACCCAGGAAAGTCTTTGGAATCCAAATCCAGTGTCAAAACAAAAGACTCCTATCTAAAAAGAAATGCGTTTCATAGGCCATTATGCTGGAGCAATGTGATTTATTTTGAAAGTCCAAGCATTAATCAGTGAAGAAATCAACAATGTTGGAGAAATGACCTTTTCAGACAGTTATTAGACTGTGCAATGTAAAAAAACCTTTTAGTTTTTACTCGATGCTTCTATTTAAGTGCAAGGAACGTGTGGATTCCTCTTGTTCCCAACTCCAGAAAATAAGACCATTTTCCACAATCTGTCTGCAGTCTTGTAGCCCATTTCCTAAACCATTTATAAAGCAGGCTATAACACACACACACAAATGTTACCTTCAAGGCATTGTACAGATTTATACTTTGTGGTCAGACTTGTTAAACTGGGGGCTGAACACCAATGGGGTAGAGGGGGGCACTAGAGTTTTTATACTTGGTAAAAGAAAATAATGGGTTATATGTATTGACCATAAATTTACTGAGTAGCCTAATCCACGAGATGCTGTACATACTATTTAAGCCTTTTAAAAAATACTCAAGTGCAATTCCCAGAGAAAATGGTTACCTTAAGAGTTACACTGAAATGCAAACAATTAGCTAAAATATATTTGTCAGAAGACTGGAAAATTTACAGATTGCCGTGAGCAGAAATTCAACCATTATGGAAGCAATCCAGCACATTGATTTAACCAGATATTACAATTATATTGATTGTCTGAGGATGCTTTCATAGAATCACAGAAGTGTAGAGTTGGAAGAGGCCCCAAGGGTCATCTAGTCCAACCCCTGCGATGCAGAAATCTCAACTAGATCATACATGACTGATGGCCATCCAACCTCTGCTTAAGAACCTCCGAGGAAGGAGAGTCCACAAACTCTTGTGAGAGTCTGTTCCACTGTCGAAGAGTTCTCATTGCCAGAAAGTTCTTCCTGATGTTTAGTTGGAACCACCTTTCTCATAACTTGAATCCATTTGTTTGGGTCCTACCCTCCAGAGCAGGAGAAAACAACCTTGTCCCATCTTCCGGCCCTTAAGATATTTTAAGATGGTTATCTTATCTCCTTTCAGTCTTCTCTTCACCAGGCTAATCATACCCAGTTCTCTAAACTATTCCTTACAAGGCTTGGTTTCTTTGGGTTTATGTTTCCTAAATATGTTTCCTAAATAACTTTCCCAACATGCCGCACAGCAAATTGCTTTGGAAAATGAGGGAACTTTTAAAATCAGTTTATGACACAGCTTGGCTGTATTTCATAAATCCAGAATCCTACTGAGAGCACCCTTGTATGTTTGCTACATTGTTTGCTACCATATGTGACCAATCCTGTCTCCTGGATACTTGCAAAAATGTGGTTAATGTGTGCATTCATTAATTTTGTGCATATACAATACATTGAACACTGTGTACAGGTTAACTGTGAAACATTACTAATAATTGACAGATTTATCTCATAATGTAATGGAAATTATTAGCTGTTGAAGACAGATGTAACATTAAAAGCACCAAGAGCATAGTCCTTAGCTGTGCTTCAAGCCACTTTTCACAACTGAATTTTGTGGACCAGCGAATTGAACACTGGTTGAAGCCTGTCAAGTCTTGCTCTTTTGTGCCTACCAACCTGCTTGCCAGGTACTACTGTCTCTGCCTCCATCTGAAGCCGGTGAAAGTAGGTTTGAAGAAAGGAATACATAGTTTTCTACACATTATCATATATCTGTTGAACACAGTTTAACTCAAATGCACTATTGCTTACGCAAAAAAAAGGATGTTTTATTTGTGTGGCAACAATTGGAGCATTAACAGACTGTAGGAATGCTGCAAGTCCTTTTTTCTGGCTTATATATAACTCAAAGCAATTGTTTATTTTGTGGACATTAAAACCATCTACTATTTTGGTGGCTATTGGGGAGTTTAAAATGTAAACTTAAAACTGTATACAGTGGTACCTCGGGTTACATACGCTTCAGGTTACATACGCTTCAGGTTACAGACCCCGCTAACCCAGAAATAGTACCCCGGGTTAAGAACTTTGCTTCAGGATAAGAACAGAAATTGTGCTCCGGCGGCACGGCAGCAGCAGGAGGCCCCATTAGCTAAAGTGGTGCTTCAAGTTAAGAACAGTTTCAGGTTAAGAATGGACCTCTGGAGCGAATTAAGTACTTAACCCGGGGTACCACTATACTGAGAAAAATTGACACAACAGTGGATGAGAAATATGGATTATGTGAAAAGCATTTAAAATACATTAATCATGTTCACATTGAATCATTCCAAACTAAGAAACTAGCCATCCAACACATAAAGGGCATGAACCATCTATGGCTGCCTAGGTGGGAGATGATCCTCATGGGGTTTTTTAAACTCAGTTTCAAATCAGTTCCCCTGGGTGGGGAACGTACACTGCTGGGAGGAAGATGGCCCACGATATGCTAATTGAGACAGGAAGAACAAGATAGGGCTCCCATGCACAGATGACCAGACTGGCATTTGAATGTTACTTCAGCTTCTTCCACTGCACCTGTCAGCAGCTGATTAGCTTAGGGGATGCAGAGCAGGCCACAGACCTTTGTCCTCTGACACCTCACCACTGTTTTCAGAAGCCACTTCACTGGGAGCAGGGAGCACTGCAATTTGTTCAGTCAACTGGAGGCCAATGCATAGGCTCATTAGACTCACTCTTTCCTAAGGTCCTCTTCAGCAAGATACTTGACACTGCTTCTCTCCCCCCCACCCCAAACTCTTGCCAGTTTGGAAGCTCCTTTCATATCCATTTGCCTTTGGTCTCCACACCCAGCCATGGGAATGCATGATCTTGAGTTGCTTTTATCCACCTTGTGGTTTAGATGAAGAAACTCAGCATTTAATGAGTCTAAATGGCTTTGGTGCAATAAAAAGGATTTGCCAAGGAATTATAATAGAAGCCCACGTTAATTGTAGCCTCACGTCCTATGCGCTCAGTAATATGGGCTGTACATAATAAAAATCACAGGATGGTTTTCAAGATCCTTAGCTTACTAATCTTTTAAGTGGTGATGGTGAGATAAGGACTAGCTAGAGAGAACTATGCACAGATTATGATTTTCCTTACTACTTGCATAAGAAAAACAGAGCAAAAACCTCACATCAGAGTGAATTCTACCTTTGAAAAGAATTCTGCCAAATGGCTGTTTCATGAGTTGTACGTAAAAATATAATGTTCTCTCTACAAAGCTCTATCTTCATTCCAAATCTTTTATGCCTATTAACCTATTCTGGAAAGGCTGCAAGTAGGGGGGAAGCCCTCTATTGTCTAATTCCCCCAAGATCCAAACTATACATCATCATTGAGAAGAATTAGAAGCAAACATTTAGTTAAGCTTGAAACTGACGGACTTAAGAGGAATGCCAGGCTGCAAACTGCCAGGGTGACAGAAAACATGAGACAAGCTATTGAGAAAGGTTAACCTGAGGTCCAGACAGCCAAAGTGCTGGTCAACTCATCTTGCCATTAGGTGATTAATAGTTGTTTATTTTTAGGGCTTGAACTAACAGGCCATCCTGGGGCCAGTGCAAGATGATATCTGAATAATCTCTGGCTGCCTTGTGCCAGAAGAAATCTTTTCTTTTTTCAGCTGTTGATCTGGCTGCAGTCCTTGCCAGAACAGTGAGATGTGCCAAAGACAAAACCTCTCCCACTACATGTGTTATACTGAGGTGTCACACACCCAAAAGGTGACTAGGTGGCTAGGCCTCAAGTAATTAATTTTTTATTGGGAGCCTAGGCCAAAATAGTTTTTGCTACAACCTACTTTTCCCGAGGTCATTCCTTCTTCTAGCCAGAGAAAGTATTCTACCTGCTGGTCTTTCATGACTGATCTTAAAGAGACAAGGCTCAACAGACTATATTAACACCTCCATCCCTGCAACTGTTTAGAACAAGGTTTCATAAGCACTTGTCTAATTC
This sequence comes from Podarcis cretensis, assembly GCF_951804945.1. Lineage (NCBI taxonomy): Eukaryota > Metazoa > Chordata > Lepidosauria > Squamata > Lacertidae > Podarcis > Podarcis cretensis. Next base: position 40,874,329 of record NC_137170.1, on the reverse strand, counting down.
ATCTCTTGTTGTAAAGTAATAATTTATTTAATAGTCCAATTGACATAAGGCAGGCATCCATGCTATGTTGTTTTATATACCTATTGACAACTTTTTAAATTTTATTTCAGCAAGCCTATCCAGATATATGATTTGGTTGCCTACATTTGTTTTAACATTTTTGCTGATTTTATCTGTGTTTTAGCTGATAAAAAAACCAGATTTGTGGTTTTTATCTACAACTTTGCAATTTACCCCAGAGATTCGGCCTTTGATTAAGCAGTTAATAAAGCTTTTCTAAATAAATAAATCAGGCAAAGTTTAAAAAAGGCAAAGTTTAAAAAAAAGATGATTTGCATCACTTTCAAAGTAATAATAATAATAATAATAATAATAATAACAATAATATATTTATACCCCGCCCATCTGGCTGAGTTTCCCCAGCCACTCTGGGCAGCTTCCAATCAAGTGTTAAAAACAATACAGCATTAAATATTAAAAACTTCCCTAAAGTAGAAGGGTAACACTACAAAATACTAATTGAGTGTAAGAATGTCATAATAGCCTGTTGGATCCGGGCAATGGTTCATCTAGCCCAGCATCCTGTTCTCAAAGCGACCAAGCCCCCAAGCAGGATTAGAGCACGAGAGCATTCTCCTCTCCTGTGGTTTCCTGCAACTGGTATTCAGAAGCATATTTGCCGCCAACTGTAGAAAGAGAGCCACCATCTTAGTAAGCACTGATAGCCTTTGCTTGAGAAACAGGATACAAATCAGTAGCGGATGATGTGTTGGGGCTGTGCCCCTTACCTATTCTCCGACTGGCCAAATGGCTGGTGCATAACAGGATGGAGACAAAGAGGGGCCAGGTGAACGTGAGATTGTTGAGGTGCTAACATGCCAATGGAGCCAATCTGGTGCTTCTGCCTGGGTGTTTGCACTGCACCAAACTCACTGCTTACTTGCCCATCTCCATCTCAGCATGCAGCTGCAACTCAACCAGGTAACAACCCAGCACAACCCCGCTGCCTGCTACTGCATACTACTGTAATTGAGCAAAACCCAATCAAGATTACACCAGCATTTTTTGACAGCCAGGTGATTCAAGAGCTAGCAAATAAGGGGGGGGGGGCTGTGGCCTTTCCTATGCTATCGGACTTGCATCAGCCCCTGTCAGCATGACCAATGGTCAGGGATGATGAGATTAGATTTGAAGGAAAACAACATCTGGAGGGCCACAGGTAAAGAGGCTTTCATCAGAAAAAAAAACTCAGTAGGAAAATATTATTATTATTATTATTAATTGAATTTATATATCACCCTATACCCAGGGGTCTCAGGGAGGTTCACATAACAAAATCAAAATATAAAACCAGAAAATATATAATCAAAATAAATCCACCCGTTTCAGTAGCAAAAGCTATTACTCTCACAAGTTTGGATGTGTAGAGATCACACTTGCATTTCAAACCAGTGAACTTGGCAAAGCAAAATGTTTCTTTGGGTTTAAAATGTCTTTTGAGGCAAAAAGTAACTGATAAAGCGGCAAAATCTTTCCTTGAAACTGCACATGGATAAACAGGATTCTCATTTCTAAACCTGTCAGTCTTTGACTTTCTACCTGCTCTACTTTTACATTTACATTTTTAAAGCATATTTTAAGAGCATGCCTAATAGATTAAGCATTATTTTTAACTAAGTTCAAAGGGAAGAAGAAAAAAAAAACTTCAGCTTTGCTCGTGCTACCTGATTTCACTATGGCAACAGGAGGAAAATGGTAAATTCTAGAGATTAAAAGAGCTATAATTCCAGTTGAAGGAGTAAAAGTAAGAATTACAATTCATTTGTAATTCCAGGTAATTTACACCACCTTTGAACTATTAGTTAATTCTAAGAACCTCATTTTCCAAGCATGGAAACTTCTAAGATATTACACAAAGTGGATTGAGAAGTTTGTTTGATTAGGCATTGTTTTCTCTTTACTGTATTTATTTGCTCTGGCTTAACACATACGTATTTATGTATGTGCAAATTTATGGAAATGTTCGCTCTAGAAAGGCTTTTGCTTTTAAATACTGGTCTTAATAAATTACTTAGGAGATGATAATCCAAGGGATGATGGATTTTAGGATGTTTTCTTGATCACATAAAATGAAACCACTAAAAATTTTCATGGGATCTTGTGATTCTCAGGTAACATTCCCTTTAGCATTTTATAACTCATGGGTAAATTAGCTTTATTTCAGTGTGGGCCACAAAGAATTCTGTACCGTGGGTGCACTAAAAATAGAATGACAAAGTGTAAATAGTGGCATCATTCTGGTTACTTATTAAGGTATTTATATCTTGCTTTTTTAGAAGGCGAACAAGCGCTAAGAAATAGCTAACAGAAAAGGATGCTAAAAACAACACAAGACTAAATAAAACCACTAACCCCAACCACTAACTGAACAGTTGTAAAAGATAGAGACAGGCAGAGACGCTAAAACAGATATTTTGTCGAGGAAACACTAGAAGAAACTCAACAAAAATAGGCTAGCAGAACTTGATGCTACTTTTCTATGTACAAGGATATTTTGTGTGTGTGTAGTATAATTTTTAAATATTTACTTTATATATTGGGGTGCAATCCACTCCCACCACAGGAGTAGCTGCCTGTTGGTTATGTTGGGAGCAAGGGCCACTGTAAACAATAGGAGTTACTACTGAGTAGACACATATAGAATTGGTGTGTTAAATGTACCTCATGGTTTGTGTTAAAACACACACACATGGTTAAATAATTTTTCTTTGTGCAAACATCTAGGCATCAAATAGTATTTCAAACTGAAACCAATGTGTCACAAAAGTCAGTTACAAAACACCCATTTAAGTTAATGGTTCAGGACCAAATATAGCCTAAATATGACTGAATGTATGAGGGCTGTTTCATACTAGGAAAAATCCTTTCAAGATATACTCCACTGGTTTGGCCCAACTGTGATGAGGATAGCAGCTGCCATTAAATAAACAAATCCTTATGTTAATAGGTTAAGTGCTTGGCTATGCCGTTGATAAATGTGAAGCTAATATAATCAGTGGCAGTAAGAAACCATACAATTGGCTGTTGGCAGAGCTAATCAGAGCTTCCAGTTTTCACAAGGGTAAAGTTTCAGAAAGATGTCGACTCTAGGCCTTTTGACCTAGATGAGACTTTGGACATGCCAGCCTTGTGTTCTGGTAAACAGGCTGGAACTTTGAGTGCAAATCAGTAACATGTGCCCTTCACTAATAGAACACATGGCTTTAAAATTAAAAAGCAATGTGATCGAGTGCTTCGGGATATTTTAACAGTTAAAAGAGAATGTGGCCAGATAAAATGCTTAGGTCACATCTTTTATGTCCCCTTCCCCACTTAAAAACCTGGACAAATTCAATTGTATTGTATTTCTTTAAAATCTGCTGGAAAAACAAAAAGTTCAGTTAATTATTTCATGGTTGATTGTCTGGAGGAAACGAGGATGTTGTGTTTTTCTCTACAACATATGCCACCTATTAGATAAATAGGCTTCACTACATCCAACTAACAAAAAAGAAAAAAGGGGAAATGACTTTGCAAATACATAAATGTAATAAAAACGGCAATAATATATAGATAATTATTTTTTTTCTAATATGCTACATTTGTATTGGAACAGAATAATGGACACACACACTTCATCTGTATCTATCTACACAAACACACGCAAACTAAATAGATGTCTATACACACCTACTAAATATCGTTAATCAAGTTTTATTCCAGCTCTGAAACAGAGACTGAATTCATAAATTCTTCTTCAGATAGTGAATTCAGTTCTCAAGTGACAATATGGTTGTAGATGAAAAATGAGAGGGATGTATCAGCATCTTTGGTGGAATCCTGGGGCCTGCAGAAGCACAAAAATGTTTAGGAAAAAACTCCAAGGGGAGGGCAGCTCAATGAAGACTGAGCTTACTTAGCGGTCAGACAACGCTGAGTTACACTGGGTCAGTTTCTACATGACCTCTATAAACATATTTCACAGTTGAGCAAAATGTTCTGATGGTTCTAGTCTACTTTTTTGTCATTCCCAAGGGGGGACAGCACAACTAATCTGCAGAGTACTGCAACAGATATTCCCTGGGACGGGGCAGTGGTGTGTCACTGCACACCATAAGCTGCAATCTCAAGAGCGAACCATGGGCAACATGCTAAGCCAAACCATGGCTTAACTCACAGGAGCACAACAGCAGGAGGAGGGGAGGAAGAGCAAAATGGCTACTGTCTCTGTTCCAGGAGCCCACATGCTCTCGTGTTTGCACTAAGCCATGGTTTGGCATAATGTTATGTCAGACTGGGCCAGCACAACATGAACATGTGAGACTTATACTGAAGCACTTATTTAAGGGTTCTGGAGCCAAAGCGGTAAGAAGGAAACAGCAACTTTGGTGGCAACGGTGCTGCATTTTTAAAAAAATCTGCAGTTAAGATTATTCATGAGAATCAAGTTAGCATGACCAAAAAAGAAAGCTAAGTGAAGGAAGTTCACATGAACAGACAGAATGCTGGACTTAGATGTGGGTTCAAAATCTTTGCATAGCTCCGAAGTATGTAATTAAGTAACTACTGTACAGGACAAATACAAAAAGAATGAAAAAGCACTTAGTAATGAAAAAGCCTTTAAAAATGCTATAGAAAAAGAGGGGTTATTATTAGTGAGACCTGGTACATACATTGCAGTATGGAGTGCTCCTATTCAGGGTTCCAGTGAGGCAGGTTCATATCCTATTTCCTGATACTGCATTTCCCCTCGCCCTTCTCTCTGGTTTTCCTTCCTCTCCCACCAATAGTTGCCAGCATTTGCTGGCCACTGAGCATTCTCTTTTTTAAAAAAATAATAATATTTATTACTTTTAAAACTTACAAAAAGGAAAGAGAAGAAAAAAAGACAAAAAACAACAACAACAAGAAAGGGAAAAAACAATACAATATATAAATACAATACAATACAATATATAAATACAATACAAAACACAACATTAACCTAAACAAACCAAACCAAAAACAATTTAAAAACATACATCATACCATTTCAGTAGTCTATCTTTCATACCCTTGTTTCATCGACCTCCTCTCACCTCCCTTTTTGTATTCCACTTCTATTAATTGTTTCAGCAATTCCTTTCCATCTTTCTCTATTTTCTGTCATATAAATATCTTAACTTATTTTTACCCTTATTTTCCATTAATACTATAATGCTTATTTATGCTTAACTCCTTATAACATTTCTACTAAAGCCATAAGATTTCATTCCAACATTTTTCTAACACTCAGTAATTTTACAATATTTCTATTTCTGAAAATAAACTTTAAACTTTTTCCAGTCTTCTTCCACCATCTCTTCTCCCTGGTCTCGGATACTGCCAGTCATTCGTCAATTCCAAATAGTCCATCAACCTGGTGATCTTCTGTCCGAAGCGCTTAACTCTTTTCCAAGTCCCTTCTGCAGGTCTTCTTCATATTTATACATGCACTTTACTTTGTCTTCTACTGATCTTGTTCTTATTTTCCTTCCTTTGATACTGAAGAGCAGATCTCGGGGAAGCTCCAACCCAGCAATGCTTTTATTCCTTCTCGACAGGTCAACCAAATCTCCATGGTTAAATCTAAAATCCATAAGGTATTTCAGGACATGTTTCAAAATTCCTCCAAATCCAAAGGCCCCCACAGCTCCAATCTCCTCACGACCCAAGTCCAAATCCCAAAAGTCAGTAAATCCCTGCATGAAGGGATCTATCCAACTTTCCTTCTCCAGTCCAGGCAGGGCTCCGATCCTCAAAATCTGACTTTTTCTAAATTCAATCATAAAAGGCCTCAACTTATAGTCCTCAATTTGCCTCTGTAAGGCTGGGGCTCCCACTTGTATTACTTTAGGTTCAACAACAGCAACTTTCTCCTTCATCTTCTCGACAATTTGCCCTGTCAAAGTAGATTCCTGTATCAGATCCTGAATAATTTCTGTATTGATGTTCACTTTTTCTCCCAAATCAGTCACTTTTTGTCCCAAGTTATCTATTTTAGTAGTCATGACATCTGTCTTCTTGTGGAGTTGTTCCAACGAGTGACTTATCTTGCATAATGCAATCACTAAAGCTTCTTCTGTCGACATTCTCAAATAGTCCAAGGTCAATCCCTGATTCTCACAGTCTCTTATATTGCAGCTGGTTCCCCCAGCTCAGCTCTTATAACAGTTTCAAAGGCTCCCTCTAGAGGGAAACAGTTTCTATTTGTGTCAATCCTTTTAAGCGCAGTTCAAACAGTAAATATAGTTTCAATTTTCAGTTACCTTTCCTCCTTTTTAAACGCAGAAGAGGACAATGGAAACAATATATTTCTCTTATTTAGCTAACTGTCAAGATACGTTCTATTCACAGCCAATGAACTTCAAAACGTCAATCTTACTGGCAGCCCCTTTCCAGGTTCGGAGCAGTGGTGATTTAATTTTCAACACTCTCTCCTGCAGGCTTGCGCGATCCAAAATTTTCCCCCTCTTCTCCTGCTTCCAAGGGGGGTTTAATAGTTTTAATCAATGGAAGTTTAACCCTTTGTGGAAGACTTTCCAAGACCTTAGCTTGCAGCGTCTTTGCTTCAATCTATTTACAAAAGGGGAAGGCCGACTTCCTGTTTAAAACCTTCCCGTTTCGGTGCCAAATTAAGACATTTATAGATCCAATTTTCCGTTCTACTCACGGGTAGTTGTTTAAAATCGAATTGTCCACAGGAAAAAGTCAGTGCTCTCCGGCAACAGCAATGCGGCTTCACTCCGTGAAAGAAGCAATCAATTCGAAGCACCGCGCTGCTCACCCCACGTCGCTCCGGATCCCCGAAACCGGATCTCCCCGTGAGTAGGGGAGGCGCAAAAGGTGCCAGCCGAATCCCAGGTTCACAGGCTTCTCCCGCCTGTGATTTTTTTTTTTTAGTGGGTCTCCGCCTTCGCCGTGGCGGCCAGACCCTGTTTCCACGGAGTAAATTCCTCCCGATCAGAGGAATTCCCCCATTGCCAGGGCGCTAACCTGGAAGTGCCACTGAGCATTCTCAGTCCTCATTGGGGTGTTTTGGGTTCTCTCACAGGGCTCCCCTCCCCTTGATTTTATTTTTTATTTTTGGTAGTTTGGACTTTGCCCAAGCCTGTTGATACCTCCTTATTGTTTATGGATTGTGCCAATTTGGTTATATCAATAATCAGAGGATAAGGCTGCTCTTCGGTATACAGGATAAATACATAAGCAAATATATATGGCTGCTGATTGCTTTGGGAAAGTGTTCACTAAATCTAAGGAAAGGGGTAAAATGAGAATCCAGATCAGAATATACAGCCAAACCATACAAATGACAGATATATAAAATTACTCTGTATTTATCAATAAATGAACGTCAAAAGAATATATAAAAAAAATGAATTAAGGGAAATAAGGGGGAAAGTAAGATTATGATAATCTCAAAATATAAATAGTTCAGATTTAATAATTCTATTTAATGTTCCAGTCTTTCAGCAAAACATTAAACAAATGCTAGTTATTTTTGTGGTGTAATTAGTTATACATGTCTGTAACCACAGGTATGCAAACCATAAAAATTGGAATGTAGTTCAAGAAAAAAAGCATCAGGAATTGATCCTTAATAATTAAGAAAAAAGAAGAAAAAAGAAAGCTTTGAATAAAACACAAATGAGAAAGTTGCAGTCCACCACTCTGTGTTAACACCTCTGGCTTGTAATGGATGCTATCACAGGATTACTATCCAGATTTTGTTTATTTTTCAGTATATTGGGGGTCTGAAAACCATGCTGTCTTACACTTCTGTTACTCTGTAACCTTAACTATTATTCCCACTGTGTAAAAGCAAAGCACAAATTTAAGGTGACAAAGCACCAGTTGGTGGATGTGAAGTACACTACGAAAGCACAAACCTCTAAAAGCTGCATAACCATTATGAAATAACTGACCTATATGAAACTGCTACCATGGTTCACAAATTTATTGTCAGGTTCCAGCCTCTAGCTGTTCTCTGATTGTTCTAAATACTTGACAAACTGAAGCCTTTTCACTTTCCGTTGAAATTGCCTCATCTCCCTGTCAGAGCGCCATGGGGGACTCCATTACTTTTCCGACTTCTTTCCCCTACTGACAAGTCATTTAGCTGGCTTCTTGTTGTGAAGGCTGTCCATGTCAAATTAGCCAGGGCCCCTATTGTCCTTATTACCACTCGAAAAGCCATCATGAGTAATGCTACGGGGTCCCTCAGTTGTCATCATTTGTCAGAAAGAAAGGGAGTGTGGTTACATATAGTTGACAGGTAATTTCAGTGTCTACAATTACCCCAATTAGTCTTGTCATAAACAATTCGATAAATGCACACCAATACAAACAGATAAACACACCAAGGTCTCTCACTATTAATGTTGTGTAATGGGTAAATCAGTGATATAGTGCTATATTTTATTTATTTCTTTAAACTATCCTCAGCTGTACGCTGGCAGTTGCTACCTGGTCAGCACAAATTGTACTATCTACTTTCATTAGCTCATCACTATCAGAGAATAAGAAAGGCTGTGACAAAATTCATTTGGGGGGTGGGGAGGAAAGGGAGCAGATTGCCTAAAGCAGGTGTTATAACAAAGATAAAACAAAGGTTTTCAGTTCAGCACTGCCGTGCCTTTAGAAGTGATTATGTTAAAAAATGGAAAAACAAGAAATGCTCTAGAAAGAGAGGGAAAAATACATTCGTTCTGAAATTAGAAGCACCTGATTTTTCAGCTCAGTTGGTGGTGTGACATATATTTAACAACATGTATTAAAGGCTGATACTGAGAACCAATTATTTCACTCATAGTATTAGCACTATGTTCTTCAGATATATAATCTAAAAGTGTAAGAGATACACCCCAAAAACACCCAAATATATCATTCTTCAACAGACCTGATAATTTCTGAATTTAGAACTATTTGGCTACAAGTTTAATAAGTTCAATATAGCTGACAGTGAGTGATGTTATGATTTTACTAACCAAACACTGTCAGTACCAATTTCTGTTTCATAATGCAGTACGTATCTGTTTTAACACAGCATACTACAATGCTACAGTGCTGAATTAAGGACTATGAAGCTTATTCCTGAGCACGGTACAAAAAAACTGTCCAAATCTCAGCTTCTCTTGAGTCTGCTGCACCCTGTCTATTTGCTGACCGCAGACTTAAGTGACGGGTGGAGAACCCAACAGAAGTATGTTGTTGTAGGAAATTGCTTTTGGCAACTATTTGTTCAAGCTCAAGATTTTTTTTTTTTAACCAACACTAAGAACCCAACAGAAAACAGGACAGGTCTCCCTAATGAGTAATCTATTTTAGCACAGTCTTGTCTAGGCATGACAGTTTACTGAGAGGCTTGAAAAACTCGTAATTACCAGTGTTACAGGGCAATTAATGTATATTACACTGCACTACTCATGGCAGCAACTGTCATTTTCTCAATAAAAATGAGTACTCTTCAGCTAAAGGTGACATTAATTGGGACTTTAATGACTATGCAGAGGAGCTGAAGCCAAATATGAACAAAACAGCGATTCAATGAGCAACTTCAGAAACGAGAAAATTGTACTAAAATGAGATTAATTGCTGTTTAGAAAAAGGAAAGAACCTAAAAAGCTATTAAATTGCAGGGTTTGGGTGCCCGGGTGATGGTTGTGATGTTAATCTTGCATTCTCACAGCAGGCAAATATTCACTAAATTCAGAGCCTTTTGACAGCAGGAAAAATCATGTATGCTTAACTTCAATCCATCAAAAATATATTTCAGCTTTTATCAGTGTTCTAAATACTTCTGCAATTTCAAAAATTACTGCTCCATTCCTTGGCTGTCATCATGCAAATGTGAACACTGTCAATATTGCTGTGAAAAATTCCTCGGCTTCAAAAGGCTTACTTTGGTGATAAAGAAAGAAAAATGTGAAGATTAGAATTGCAAAACACACACTACTAATATAACAGAAAGCAAACAATAGGAATGTAATATTTAAATTGTGGAAACTGCTAAAATAGAAAATGATGGGGTGTTTGTATATGTGTGTGTGCACGCACGAGAATGCCAGTGAAAAATAATTTCTGAAAATCTTTGATAGCCTATGCATGCATATAGTTAATTACTTATTATAAATAATCAGGACATAATTTTGCTACTCAACTTCAGGTGATACAATTATTAAAACAGTTCTATGGTTTCTAAAAACCTTTATCCCTTCCACTTAATACTTGAAGCAATTATATAATTGCTTTTCCTCATAGCTCTTTCAACTGTCATGATGACTGTATACATAAAACATTGCATTTAAACTCTGACATATAAGAGGGATAAACATAGGTCTGACTTCCTTTGAAGTTTTGTCTTCAGAAACTAGAAATTTTAAAACAGAAAATTAGTTTAGCTATTGAGTGAGGCATATGGATTCTTTACATGTGTTAAGCTTTATGCATACTTGGAAATAGCTGCAGCATTCAATAGAAAAGCACTGGCATTATGGTATTTCACAATTTCCTTTTCTATAATCAATTCTGTTTGTTCTGCATTTTAATAATTAAACAGCTATCTCATCTATAAACTTAAGGACACACACATATTCTTCTGGTCCTATTAAAGAACTGCATCCAATAAATGCCATAATAAAGGAGTTTCTAAAAGCAGTAGTCTCTCTCTCTCCCTCTCTCATGTTTTCCATTAGTAAGGTTTTAACCATTTCACTGCACAGTTATGCAAAGTCTAATTGGCCAGTGGTGCATGCAGAAAGAATTCCTAAATAATGTGTTTATACACGATTGTATTCAATTGTGTCCTACACAAAGTAGAGCCATGAAAAAGAATGAATCTAATTTAGCCATGTCCATTAAACTCAGTGGGTCTACTTTGGGTAGGACTAGCATTGAATACCATCCACAATGGTATGGTATTCTGTTGTAACCTAAAGAAAACCACAATTTCCAAACTTCTTTTTTGGGATGCACCTGTCACTTCTTCCTCACAAATCCACCTCCACACTCAGGTGTCCTGTACTTATGGTCACTATAGGTGCTTCAGATGATATTACGGCCCATTAGTCTGCTGATATTGAGAAAACTTGAGGGCAAATCTAACTTTTGTGCAAGAGAAATTTAAGTTCAATCCAGGTAGTAAGAAAAAAGTCCTGAGCTAAGCACATGTTATCAAACATACTTAACTTTGACAGTGCAATCCTATACTTGTCTACTTAGGAGTAAGTCTCAGCTAGTTCAGTGGGGCTTATTCCTAGTAAAGGGGGCTATAATAAAACACATAACAAAGAGAACACCACAGAAGTAAAATCCATTTAAAAGCAACAGCAGTAGATATCACAAACACACACATCTTAGCAGGAAGCCAGAGACGAGACGATCCATGCTTTATGGGAGCAGCTCTTCTACGCTATTAGTGTAGCCACTGAAAAGGACCAAGGCCAACTGTGGGGCAGCTCACATGGCCAATGGGAGTTTCAGTTTAGCAACAACTGGAGGGCCAAAGGTTCCCCATAACTGGTGCCATGCTTCCGACTTCCTAATAGTTTTTGGCTCACCTGGTTGTATGACCAAATGCCCATGGAAACAGATTTCTCAGGTGGTCGGAGCAACACAAGCAATGTCTGCTTTTCTGTCCCCCTCATTCCCCAATGCAGCTCCCTTTACCCTCCCAGAGGCCTCTTCTGAGGTTCAGTAGACAGTGGAATACAGTGCAAGGGTTAGCATGGGAGGAAGAATCAGGATAGACGGAAGAAAGTAGTTCCTCCCACAGCACATACAGAATTTGCTCCCTGAAGATGTTTTGATGGCCGCCAGCTTGCATGGCTTTAAAAGGGCTTTAGATAAATTTGAGGAAAATAGACTATCGATGGATTCATGATGTCTAAGAATTGGTGGTGGTATGTCTCTGTATACTAGTTCCCGGGAAGCACAAGTGGGGAGAATGCTGTTGCGCTAATGTTCTGCGTATGGGCTTCCCGTAGACATCTGGTTGGCCGCTGTGAGAAGATGTTGGACTAGATGGACCTTTGGCCTGATCCAACAGGAATCTTCTCACTTGCAGTAAAAAAAAAAAAATTCAATCCCAGCCATACTTGTGTATGAAAAATACAAGTATGCATTCATGAATGTTGACTACTCTTTATGTAGAAAATAATATACTAATTGCATAAAGATTTAAAGCCAAAAGAGAAGAAATGGGACAGAACTGAAACAGAATGGCAAGATGAGTCTCCCTCTGCGTGTCAGGATGCAAACTTGTGAGGCCGAATGACTACTATTTTGACCTTCTTTGAATACATTATGAAATAGCCTTAATTGCATTAATGTACTTCCTCCACTGCACAATGAGATTTCTGAACTGAAAATTGCAGAAGTATGGGAGGGAGGGGAGAAAATAATTTTTTGCTTTGTTATTTTGTAAATGCAACCAGATACATGGTCTGCTATTATCTAGGGACATGGATTTCATGAGGAGGAGGAGAAGAAGAGGAAAGCAATACGCAGATATCAGTGATCGTTTATTTTTATAGGTGTGATCGCGTCATATGTAGAAAGGACAAAACTTGCAATTAATTGTAACCTATGATCTTTGTTTTGAAAATACATCTGTTTGTACAAGCTGCCTCTTCCCAGCTTCTGTGATTCCCCCTTCCACTGCCACCCTTGGCCTGTATCCTACTCCTTTTCTGAAGGTCTACTCTGGATGCAACCCAAACTATTTAAGATTGGTTCTGAAAATTTACAGTGCATGCCTACTAAGAAGTTAGTCCTACTGAATTCTCTTTCTCCAAACCTTTATTAGGCATTACAGATATAGATCTTAAAACACGCATATACATTTAAATATATATATATATATATATATATATATATATATATATATATATATATACACACACACACACAAAGAAGCAGCCATATAAGATATATAGTAACAGCAATTTTCATTGGAGTGTCTTCCTGCTAAACCGTGCCATTCACTACTCTGAGAGATACTATTGACAGAAACTCAGCAACCCTTGCAGTTACCTCCGGGTTCATATCAGCCAGGTAGAATCTGATATATTCATTGTGCCATGATGTTAAACCACCCTTCTGAATTCAATGGGACTTAGTCCCAGCTTACTGGGGCAAGTATTGCAGTCTTTCAATTTCTTCCAGTTTTATCTATCCTGAGCCCAGACAGTGGGAAATCTGATCACAGTTCTGTTGCGTCACATCTAGTTGGGTCCTAAGAGTGCAGTTTTGCAATCTTTTAAGTATTGTTGCATCACACAAATGGAAAGAGAACAAACAAGTTAGAAGAATGGCTGTTAAAATTATCCAGTGAATCAACTATCAGCTGTCCCATTCTCCAAATATGCATTTTCCCTGGAAATAGTTGTTCCCTGCCAGCTTCCTCATATATGCATATAGATATAGACATAACAAAAAAAATTCCTTCCAGTAGCACCTTAAAGACCAACTAAGTTAGTTCTTGGTATGAGCTTTCGTGTGCATGCACACTTCTTCAGATACACTGAAACAGAAGTTTCCAGACCCTTCTATATAGTGAGGTGGGGAGGGGTATTACTCAGAAGGGTGGTGGGAATGGGTGATTGGCAGATAGCTGTGATGAGCCTGTTGACGACTCTTAACGACTGCAATAGGTCTTACAGGAAAAAGCAAGGGGTGAGAAGGTGAAAAATGGCTTTGTCATGTATAATGAGATAAGAATCCAAGGTCTTTGTTCAGACCAGGACTCTCCATGGTTTTAAGTTTGGTGATAAGTTGCAATTCAGCAGCTTCTCTTTCCAGTCTATTTCTGAAATTCCTTTGTAGTAAAACAGCTACTTTGAGATCTTGTATAGAATGTCCTGGGAGATTGAAGTGTTCTCCTACTGGTTTCTCTGTCTTGTGATTCCTGATGTCTGATTTATGTCCGTTTATTCTTTGGCGTAAGGTCTGGCCTGTTTGTCCAATATAGAGAGCTGAAGGACACTGTTGGCATTTGATTGCATACACAATGTTAGACGATGAGCAATTAAATAGTCCCGAGATGGTATGTGTGATGTTGTTGGGGCCAGTAATGGTGTTGTCCGGGTGTATGTGGCAGCAAAGTTGGCATCTGGGTTTATTGCAGGCTCTGGTGCCAGTGTCCGTGTTAGGTCTGGTTGTAGTATTATTGTGGGTTAGGAGTTGTTTAAGATTGGGTGGCTGTCTGTAGGCAATGAAAGGTCTTCCTCCCAGAGCTTGAGAAAGAGAACTGTCATTGTCCAGGAGAGGTTGTAGATCTCTGATGATGCGTTGTACTGTTTTAACTTGGGAGCTGTATGTGATGACTAGAGGTGTTCTGTTATTTTCTTTTTTGGGTCTGTCTTGCAGCAAGTTCTCTCTGGGTATCAGTCTGGCTCTGTTGATCTGTTGTCTAACTTCATCTGCTGGGTATTTTAGTTCTAAAAAGGTTTGCTGTAGATCTCTTAGGTGAGAGTCTCTGTCTGTAGAATTGGAACAGATGCGGCTGTAACGTAGTGCCTGGCTATATACAATGGACTGTTTGGTATGTTTGGGATGGTAGCTAGAGGCATGTAGATATGTTTGTCGGTCAGTTGGTTTACGGTATAAGGTGGTGTCTATGCGCCCATCCTGTATTTTTATAGTAGTGTCCAAAAAATGTATTTCTTGCATAGATTGATTCATTGTTAGGTTGATTGTGGGGTGAAAATCATTGAATTTCTGGTGGAAGGTGTCCAGGGTCTGTTGACCATGTGTCCAGATGATAAAAATATCGTCAATGTATCGCAGGTACAAGAGAGGTTTGAGTGGGTAGGAGTTTAGGAAACGTTGTTCTAAATCTGCCATGAAGATGTTGGCATACTGTGGGGCCATGCGGGTGCCCATAGCTGTGCCGCTGATCTGAAGGAACAGGTCATCACCGAATTTGAAGTTGTTGTGGGTAAGAACAAATTGGCAGAGTTTGGTGGCAAAGTCCGCTGTGGTTTTATCTGAAATGGTGTTCTTTATAGCTTGTAAACCATCGTTGTGTGGGATGTAAGAGTCGTCAACAGGCTCATCACAGCTATCTGCCAATCACCCATTCCCACCACCCTTCTGAGTAATACCCCTCCCCACCTCACTATATAGAAGGGTCTGGAAACTTCTGTTTCAGTGTATCTGAAGAAGTGTGCATGCACACGAAAGCTCATACCAAGAACTAACTTAGTTGGTCTTTAAGGTGCTACTGGAAGGAATTTTTTTTGTTTTGACTATGGCAGACCAACACGGCTACCTATCTGTAACTAGATATAGACATAGATATAGATATAGGCACCAATCCAGAGAGGAATCCCCCTTACATACACATAAAAGCCAACGTACACAAAACCTCTGCTTTTGGGGAAGATTGTGTGCTTACCGGTCCCTGGATCAGGGCCAGAATTTCTGAACTGTGGAAATAGCTAGTTCTTAAGAAGACTTAAATAATGGCCTTGGCATGACTGATAAGAATATAAGAGAAAGCAGAAAAGACTGAGAAAGCCCAACAAATAAAGTAAAGTTGTTAGGACAAAACGTTTCCAGCTCATAATAGGATAAGCACTGGGTGTAAGAGTAAGAAGGATGTCACACTGTGTCCAGGAAAGTGTGCCTAGGATTGCAGTCTATGGGAGATAATAATATACCGTATTTTTCGCCCTATAGGACACACTTTTTCCCCTCCAAAAATGAAGGGGAAATGTGTGTGCAACCTATGGGGCGAATGCAGGCTTTCGCTGAAGCCTGGAGAGTGAGAGGGGTCGGTGTGCACCGACCCCTCTCGCTCTCCAGGCTTCAGGAGAGCCGCAGCGCCAGCCCCACAAGGTCGGGGGACAGCGGGGAGGCAGAACGCCGCCATCCCGCTGTCTCCTGATGTGGTCTGCAGGCGGGCGGCGGGGAGAAGAGCGCTTCTCCCCGCCGCCAGCCCCGCAAGCTCCGGGGACAGCAGGGAGGCGCAGCGCGTCTTCCCGCTGTCCCCGGAGCTGGTCTGCAGGCGGGCGGCGGGGAAAAGAGCGCTTCTCCCCGCCGCCAGCCCCGCAAGCTCCGGGGACAGCAGGGAGGCGCAGCGCGTCTTCCCGCTGTCCCCGGAGCTGGTCTGCAGGCGGGCGGCGGGGAGAAGAGCGCTTCTCCCCGCCGCCAGCCCCGCAAGCTCCGGGGACAGCAGGGAGGCGCAGCGCGTCTTCCCGCTGTCCCCGGAGCTGGTCTGCAGGCGGGCGGCGGGGAAAAGAGCGCTTCTCCCCGCCGCCAGCCCCGCAAGCTCCGGGGACAGCAGGGAGGCACAGCGCGTCTTCCCGCTGTCCCCGGAGCTGGTCTGCAGGCGGGCGGTGGGGAAAAGAGCGCTTCTCCCCGCCGCCAGCCCCGCAAGCTCCGGGGACAGCAGGGGAGGCGCAACACGTCTTCCTGCTGTCCCCGGACCTGGTCTGCAGGCAGGCGGCGGGGAGAAGAGTGCTTCTCCCCGCTGCCGGCCCCACAAGTGCCTGGGGGGGGGGAAATAATTTTTTTTTCTTTATTTCGCCCCCAAAAAACTTGGTGCGTCCTATGGGGCGAAAAATACGGTACTATAAACAACTGGAAGATTTTAATGTTTTTTTTTTTTGTTTTAACTTTTTCTTCTTTTTTGGAAATAGTTATTAATTCTCTCTTAGTTTTGCAAGTACAGATAGGTAGCCGTGTTGGTCTGCCATAGTCAAAACAAAAAAAAATTCCTTCCAGTAGCACCTTAAAGACCAACACGTACATAGCTGGGAGCACTGATGGCATATGGTTTCAGAACAGAGTCCATATAACCGGAGACACCCACTGTAATAGTGCCAATACCTGAAATGATGGGGCGTCCTGGATTTCCTGGTTTGTGTATTTTAGGTAGAAGATAGAAAGTTCCTGGTCGAGGTTCTGTTGGTGTGTTAGTGAGGATCTGTTCTTGGATGTGTGGGGGTAGCTCCTTAACAATCTTGTTCAGTTCTTTTTTGTATTCTTGTGTGGGGTCTGAGTCCAATTTTATGTAAAAGGCGGTATTGGAAAGTTGTCTGTGAGCCTCCTGAATGTAGTCAGTTTTGTTCATGATGACGACAGCTCCACCTTTGTCAGCTTCTTTAATTATAATGTCTGGGTTGTTTCTGAGATTATCTATGGCTCTCCTTTCAGCATGGTTTAGATTTTGTTGTAAGCGATGGTGTTTTCTGGTCACATCTGTTTGGATTCTGTGGCGGAAGCAGTCAATGTACAAGTCCAGTGTGGTATTGCGTCCATCAGGAGGGGTCCATGTGGAGTCCCTTTTTGTGTAACACTTTTTCGGTGGTAGTTGGTGGTCAGTGTTCTGTTGGGAGGGTGGTTGTTGTTCTCCAGTGGGTTGAGAGGTGTTGTGTTGTGAAGTTTTTGTGTATCTGAAGAAGTGTGCATGCACACGAAAGCTCATACCAAGAACTAACTTAGTTGGTCTTTAAGGTGCTACTGGAAGGAATTTTTTTTTGTTTTAGTTTTGCAAGATTGACTTCTTAATTAATGGTTCAAATCTAGCTGTTCTCACAAGCATTTATTTTTGCACTTTTTCTCAAGTTGTAGTATTTTAAAAAACACATACAGGCTGCACTTCTAACCACACTTATTTGGAAGCAAGTCCTAA
The DNA here is from genome assembly GCF_951804945.1 of Podarcis cretensis. Lineage (NCBI taxonomy): Eukaryota > Metazoa > Chordata > Lepidosauria > Squamata > Lacertidae > Podarcis > Podarcis cretensis. The sequence continues at coordinate 40,856,631 of NC_137170.1, read as the reverse complement.
TGTAAAACCAGTGGAACTTAGTTGCATGTAAATATGCTTAATACCAGGATAAACAGTATGCAAACTGATAGAATTTAGTGTTTTCCAGTTTGCTCCAAATGTTACGTCCTAAAACCAGTACAGTGGCACCTCAGTTTTCGAACGTAATCCATTCCAGAAGACCGTTCAAGTTCTGAAATGTTTGAAAACTGAAAACTCAATAGCCGACAGCTAGGCCTCAGGATCTTGCACTCAGCGGAAGCCGTGTGGCATGTTTGACTTCCGAGGCGTGTTCGAGAACCGAAATGTTCATCAACGGAGACCTTTGAAAACCGAGGTACCACTGTATTTATTTTAGGACGTGGTGTTCTCAAGTAGCATATGTCGATTCTGGGAAAACTAGAGTTTAAATTTTTGTTCTTTCAGGAAGCTCTTTGGATAGCTTTGGGCAAATCATTATCTTTCAGCCTAACAGCACAAATTTGTTGTGAAGTGAAATAGGATAATTTATAAAATTGCACTGAAGTGTCAGCATCCAACAGGTATGATCTGAAGGCTGCTGAGGCAACCACCTTGCTGAAACCAACCAGGCCTGATCAGTGTGCGGACAGAAGGCCTTGTGGGAAACACACATATTGCCTTAAGTCTCATGATGGAAGAAAGGTGATATTATAAAAGTAAGGAAAAATTATATTAATAACAAGAACTGTTTTGGTTTTTTTAATCAAACCATAAGGATTATTTTAGAGGCACTTTGTGTGAAGCTGGAGAACAAATGACATGAAAAAGAACGAGTTAAAATTTAAATTACCATGAAACAGTATTAGGCAACTTATAGTATAAGTATGTCGTAGCCTGGAGTTTGCAATTTCATAGTCAATGAATAACTCAAAAAGCTATGAAGAATTCATCTTTGAAAGATAGATACATAGAAACTATTAAGAGGAGCTCACAGCTAAGAAAGTGGTTCTAAACAAACCATCATATTCTGTGGACAGGATCCACATTTTGCCTTCCTTCCATCCATCCATGGAAGGCTTCTGATGCAGCAGAGCGATTCTGGTGGCAGGGCAGAGAGGTAAGTTTGCAGCATTTCCTCTCTCTTCCCTGTAGCCGCCTCTCCCACAATGCCCTGGAAGGTTCCTCAGCCATCCATAACAGGATAGGTAACATTGAAAACTGCAAGGGGAGGGGGAAATCAGCAAAATGTGCCTTTCCCTCTCCTACCAGCAGGAGTGAAGTTTGGATCCAACCCAAAGCGTGGTGGTGAATTGGAATGATGCCGACCCACTCTGCCTCGGGTCCTGTGCCTATAGAGCACAATATGAGCAGATCTAATATGTGTAGTTGTACACCAAAAATGATGTATCCAGATTTTATTATAGTCTGTTCTAGTCTAGATTCTATCTTTTGAATGCCACCCCAACTTTTCAGCACCAGGTGCAGACCCTTTTATGTACTCATGCCTTTTAACAGCTGCTATGAATTTTTATATATATATATATATATATATATATATATATATAAATAAATCTTACTATCCTGGTTTTATGTGCCATTTGCCTCAGATTTAAATTCTTAAAAAAAAAAGTTAGGAAAGGAATGTAGGCCCCTGTATAAACATGAAACTGCAGTTTGACGAAAATAACGAGACAGCAAAAATACTTATTTTGGCAAAACTATTTGTGAAACAATCAGTTCTGCTAGTGATAGACACCTTTTTTAAGGTCAAAAGAAGAGGTCTCTAGACACGCACAACTGTTGCAAGTTTTAGAAGAGTGTGCAAAGGTAAAATGAAACAAGAGTCTCCCTCCTTTGCTCAAATCACAGGTGTTCATGAAACCACTATTCTAAAGTTAGTGGAGTAAATTGCAAACATATCGTTTATTTTTGTCATCTGGTTTGTCTTAATCATGATCTAAAAATTCATTTATAAGCCTGTTTACAAAATGCCATGTTTATATCAATATCATATGCTGCTTGCTTGAAACTGTACACATTAAAATGAAGAACAGAAATCTGTGTAATGGTCAAAGACAACCAATAACAAAACCACTAAATTCTAGTTGTCAAACATAATTTACAATGTATATTTTTTCGTTTTTTCCTGATAAAACAGAAATTATTAAAATTAAAGTGATATGGGTGAGTGTTTATGGCTTCCTATTAAAAACCTGACTTACAGCAGTATCCATTTAAGTTTAAGGCAGAAGAAAATCATATAGAGATCTCTGTGCGATGGCCTGGTGACTTTATATCCTCTTGTCAAACCTCAGCAGTTTTATTTGTAGTGATACATGTTGAAGAAGGTTGGAGGTTAAAGTTGATAGGAGGGCCAGCAGGAAAGCCAACCAACTTCTTTCAAAAGATTACAACCTTTAACCTATTTGTGTCTGTCGGCAGACGCTGCCGACTTTACAAGTGCACATTTTATACATCCTTTAAACTGAACCCCAAATTCTAGAACGTATGAATGAAGTAAACACACTTTGCACTTTATTACAGTCACAGACTTCTAATGTTACTGTCACACATGCTATGTCCATACTCTGACTTATAGAATAATTGTTTCAAAAACCAATTTGGCCTTGCTGCAGTCTACATGCAACAAAAAGTCTATTCATGATTTAGAAAGGCTACTAATAAAAGCAATTCTAGAGGAAATATTGACATGAAATATGAAATAATATTTTATCTTCACTCTTGGCATTTTTTCCCCACACAAATACACAATGCTGCAAGTTCTCATGAGGTTCACAAACAAAGTTGGACTACGATTCTGCAGCCAAGCATTCTAGAAAGGTGAGACTTAACCATTTTTTATGAACTTTATAGATCCTGAGTTCCAAATACTTTGCAAAAAACCTTTACTAGCTGTGTACCCATCTGTCACCAAACATTTACAGCAAATAAATTTGTTAGTTTCAAAATCTTGAGTACTGCAATACAATTTCTGTATCTTAAAAACAAACTACTACAAAAAATTACAAATAAAAAGACGTATCAACACAACAAAATGTAACTGCTCCTAGTTATATATGTATACATGTATTTTTTCTTGAAATAAAATGAAATAAGTGGAACCTCGACTGTCAAACGTAGTCCGTTCCGGAAGGCCGTTCGACTTCCGAAATGTTCGACAACTGAGGCGCAAAGTCAATGGAGAAAAAAGAAAAACACGCAGCGGAAGCTGCTCGACTTCCAAGGTGCGTTCCAAAACGGAAGCAATTACTTCTGTGTTTTCGGCATTTGAAAATAATAATAATAATAATAATAATAATAATAATAATAATATTTTTTATTTATATCCCGCCCTCCCCAGCCGAAGACGGGCTAAGGGCGGCTAACAATAATAAAATAGTACAACATTCTAAAAATCATTTCATTATAAAATTAATTCAAATCAAATTGATGGCAACCATTAGGCTAAAGTTCTGTGAAGATTGCCAAAGGAGTGAGTCAGGCTGTGTCCTGACCAAAGGCCTGGTGGAACAGCTCTGTCTTGCAGGCCCTGCAGAAAGATGTCAAGTCCCGCAGGGCCCTTGTCTCTTGTGACAGAGCATTCCACCAGATTGGAGCCACAGCCGACAAAGCCCTGGCTCTGGTTGAGGCCAGCCTAACCTCTCTGTGGCCTGGGACCTTCAAGATGTTTTTGTTTGAAGACCATAAGTTCCTCTGTGGGACATATCAGGAGAGGCGGTCCCATAGATATGAGGGTCCTAGGCCGTATAGGGCTTTAAAGGTTAAAACCAACACCTTAAACCTGATCCTGTACCCCACCGGGAGCCAGTGCAGCTGGTGAATGTGATCTCGCAGCGAGGACCCCGTAAGGAGTCTCGCCACAGCATTCTTCACCCGCTGGAGCTTCTGGGTCAGTCTCAAGGGCAGCCCCACATAGAGCGAGTTACAATAATCCAGTCTGGAGGTGACCGTTGTGTCACCAAAACGTTTGGCTTCTGAGCAGCTCGAAAACTGAGGTACCACTATAGTTCACTTTCTATTATCAACTTGTGTGAAACGGCCATAGCTCATTGGGAATGTCTCCCGTTTGAAATTCCCTGGCCATTGGCCATGCTTGCTGGGACTGATGGGAGTTGTAGTTCAGCAACAGCTGGAGGGCCCAGGGTTTCCCACCTTAGATAGTCTCATCCCAGTGTGAGTGCTTCTGCAAAACTCTTTCACGTGTCTGTGCTCCACACAGAAATGGCAGTATATAAATACCTAATAAGTAAAAATGCAATGCCATTCAAATGAGACTTCCTAACAAGTAAAAAATGAATACAGCTTTATAAGTAAAACTGAGCAGTCTATGAAATAAAAAATCAGGAATTGGTGGAAGCCTACCACTTCCAAAGTCCCACTGGCAGTGTTATGAGGTGTAGGGGTGTGAAATTCCCTCATTTCCACACAGCAGAGCTTGTAATGGGTTGGTACACAGCCTAAATGCACACATGACATGGGAGCAACAGGGCTGCATTGTGTTCTATTCAGAAAGATCCCTCCCTCTGTGTGTGTGTGTGTGTGTATGTATGTGTGTTTTGAGCTATAAAGCTCAATAGCATCAAATAAAAACCCAAGTTCATAAGCTACTGAAATGAGTATTTTCTAGATAAATTCCTTGTTATCATCGCATGAATGGGTACAGCACAGTGTGTGTGTGTGTGTGTGTGTGTGTGTGTGTCTCAATATCTCTAGATACTAGAAGTAGAGTTCTAGTTTTAAAAGCAAAGCATTTCCTCAGAAGGAATACATTTCTCTGATTTGATAGTCTATATTAATGATTTGTACCTCATATTACCCACGTACCTTTTGCGATGCCAATTATTGTGGGTCCTCCAAACATAAAGCTGCAATGGTTTGGGTATGATTTTTGGTTGTTTGTTTATTTTCACATGATTAAGTGCTACCGACTCAGGGATGCACATTTCTATGGTGGTGAAATTTCAAAAACAAGGATTATGTATTAATAGCTCAACTGACTTGCTCTTATCACTACTGAACCTCTGAATCTGAATGACATTGAAAACACTGCACATAATTATCTCAACACTAATTAATGCAGATGCAGTAGAACATTTGGAAGAAGGAAACATGTAACATAAGGCACTAAATGCTCATATTTGTTTTCAGTACAGATGATGCCATTTTCTTTCGGTTGAATTCAAATGGATTTTATGAATGCTGTGACAAAAACTAGGTACTGAGTAGAATATGAGAAGGATATCCATTTGGGTGTCACTAAAAGGTAAATGGAATATTAAAAAATGCAATATTTTGGTCCAAATTCAGACTCCCACTTTGTGTGGGACTTGGTTGGTTGGGATTTTGGCTTTCTCAAGTGACCTCCCCTCATCATCTTTATATCTGTTGGAGCAGTCAGAACATGGGTGTTCTCTGAAGCTTTCCCTTCATATACTGGGAAATAGAGCACACCAACGAGTCTCAAAATATTGCACGGTAACATGTTCAGTATGCTGCAGGAAGTCTTGTGAAGCAGACACTTCTGTGCATGCAGATATCCCCAGGTCAGAGTATCTCTAGTTATAAGGCTACCTGGCTAACGGAAAAGGACTTTTCACAAAACCCTCAAGAGCTTCTGCCAATCAGAAAAGACAATACTGGGCTAGGTGGATCAATGGTCTGACTCTGTATAAAGCAGTCTCATACGTGCCTGGGAATTGCGAGTGTTTTTGCTCTTTTTCTCCTAGTGAAAACCGAAGAAGTAACAGGACCTCTGTTTTTTGAGAATGAGGTGTTGTATGTGTGTATAAGTGGATCTGAAGGGACTGGTTCTCCCCCAGGTAAGACAGCATGTGAGTAAGTTCAACAACCTCAAAGCAAAGGTTCTATAGTATATGGATGTGCAATCAGATGTGGATGGCAATTGGTAAGATAAGGAGAATGATTTATACATAAAAAGGGGACATTGTGGGACAATAATTAAATGGAAGAAAGACTGAATGAATAAGGTAAAGCTAAAAAGGGAAAGGACCCCTGGATGGCTAAGTCCAGACAAAGCTGACTATGGGGTGCGGCGCTCATCTTGCTTTTCAGGCCGAGAAAGCTGGCGTTTGTCCACAGACAGCTTTCTGGGTCATGTGGCCATCATGACTAAACCGCTTCTGGTGCAACAGGACACCATGACAGAAGCCATTTACCTTCCTACCACAGCAGTACCTATTTATCTACTTGCACAGGCGTGCTTTCAAACTCCTAGGTTGGCACAAGCTAGGACAGCAATGGGAACTCACCCCATCACACAGATTTGAACCGCTGACCTTCTGATCGGCAAGCCCAAGACCACAGCTCCACCCACATCCCCCTATTGAATGATTACACAAGCACTGCTGTGAGAAGCATAGCTGTCAACCTTCTCTTTTTTTTGCAGGAAAATCCCTTATTCCAGCGCCGTTTCCCGCTGCTGTCCCGGATTGTTAGATATCCTGTAGACTGTCCCCGGGACAGGTGAGGGTGCTGATCCCTTACACGGTACCTCGGGTTAAGTACTTAATTCATTCCAGAGGTCCGTACTTAACCTGAAACTGTTCTTAACCTGAAGTACCACTTTAGTTAATGGGACCTCCTGCTGCCGCCGTGCTGCCGGAGCATGATTTCTGTTCTCATCCTGAAGCAAAGTTCTTAACCTGAAGCACTATTTCTGGGTTAGCGGAGTCTGTAACCTGAAGCGTATGTAACCTGAGGTACCACTGTATTTTCAAATCCAAAAGTTGACACCTATGGTGAAAAGGAAACAGATAGGGTTGTTTCTCCATATATGCTCGCAGATTTCCCCACAGGCAAAAAAAATAGGCAGATCCACTTCCAGTGGAAATTTAAAGCACATGGCTCCCCCCAATAACTCACGGGAACTGTGATTTGTTAAGGGTGCTGGCAATTCTAGCTATTTAAAGGAGAAACTACAGTTCCCAGGATTCTTGGAGGGGGAAGCCAGTGAATGTGCTTTAAATGGAGGGCACACCCCTCCTCTCAGCATGCAAAGATGAAGCAGAAACACCAAGGGGGAGGGCATAGGCTTGATGAGGAATCAGAAAGAGGAAAGCTGATAGGAGATCACTAAATTGTCTCTGATGGTGGACTCCGACAGTCCTGCCAATGCTGCTGCCTTGCCCCATCCTGGTGAGTGGCAGGGACACTGCTGTCAGAAGGGTGGTTCTGCACCTCTGCTGCACTATGCCAGCTGCTCCTATCATTTATCGCATGTGCTCAGGTGTCTTCCAGTTTGCTTCCCTGCTACATGCAGTATCATGGCAGGCATCTGCTGTGTTTGGCTGAAAATGTGCTGCCTCTGCCACACAGCATTCATGTCTCCTGGCAGCTTCCCTTCTCCATGCTAGCCATCCCCATCTTGCTGAGATGCCAAGTCAGTCTCTTCAGCAAAACAGCCTTCAACATCAGTTCACGTACCAAAACACATAATTTTGAGATTGTGGAAGCATTGTTACTTACGTATGTAAATACCACCAATTCATACAATATAGCATGGCAGGGTACAACATCGTATACAATGAAACACCATAAAAGCAGCACGAAATGATCCAAATGGCTGGAAGTATGATTGGAAAGTCTAAATCTGATTCTCCCCACCCACTTACGCCTTGCCTTCTATCTAGACTCAGAAATGGGTTCACAAATACCTGACACTACAATTACTAGTAACTGGGCAGGAGTACATAGGACCACAGGAAGAAATCTACTCTCTACAAATCCAAGGCAGTTCACAATAGATTCCACCTTCTTCCTCTCTATTGCCTCTTCTGTATCAAATTTCAGTTCATTGGAATCTGGCTTTTTGTCATCACTCTGCAAAGCAGCATGCAGATTAATAGTCACACATTAATAATAATTAATATATTTTCAGGCAGACTGCTTCATCAGTAGAAGAGATGAGAAGCAGGGCTCATTCTATCAGCTCTGCAGGTTCTTCCTGCCCCACAACTGTTTCCATTCCAACTGATCATTTTAAGAACTACTACTTAACTTTTGGGATGCGGGTGGCACTGGGGTTAAACCACAGAGCCTAGGATTTGCCGATCAGAAGGTTGGCGGTTCGAATCCCCGCAACGGGGTGAGCTCCCGTTGCTTGGTCCCTGCTCCTGCCAACCTAGCAGTTCAAAAGCATGTCAAAGTGCAAGTAGATAAACAGGTACCGCTCCGGCGGGAAGATAAATGGCGTTTCCGTGCACTGCTCTGGTTCGCCAGAAGCGGCTTAGTCATGCTGGCCACATGACCCAGGAGCTGTACGCCGGCTCCCTCGGTCAATAAAGCGAAATGAGCGCCGCAACCCGAGTCGGCCACGACTGGACCTCATGGTCAGGGGTCCCTTTACCTTTACCTTACTTAACTTTAGAAATTGTCACCCACTAACTATGTGGACAGCTACTATGAAGACATTTTGCCAAAAGGAACTTTTAACATGGGTGCCGCCAGCTGCCAGGATCTCTACAGCACAGCAAGGGAAATGGCAAAAAAAACTGACTCTATCCTTATTGTATAAAAATATATGGAATTTAGCTATTGCAGAAAAAAAAACCCCACATAAGTTACGGGTCTCTAAGGGACAGGAAGATCCTGATGATTCCTATTGAGTATGGTTAGATTTTATTTCTTATACCGGTAGTTAATTTCAGATTTACAGGTACCTCTCCCTGCAGCTTCTAGAGAAAAATGGCTTTCATGGCTTTAGACTGGGTGTTATTATTTAATATGTTCAGGTTTTGAATGCCTTGCCTTTAATTGGATAGATTACTGAATCTTTGTTATTGTGTACCTGTCTCTGTGGCTCCATAATAATTAGAAAATTAATAAAAAATAAATTTAAAAATAAAGAATTGGCACCTGAGTTTGTTCTTTTCTTTTCTTCTCCCTGCTCCTTTTTCCTTTTCTGACATGTATTTTAGACTGTCAGCATGCAAGCCAGGACTGTCTTCTTTTAATTGTTTGTTTGTAAGCTGTTCTAGATATCTAGCAGCTAACGAGTGGGGTGTAGACTCAATGGAGAAAATGGGTATTTCCACATGAACTAGAAAGCTCTCTATTTGGCATAGAGATTGTCCACGTTACGCTGATTAAAATGGGGCAATTGAACATCTGAACATTTCACCCTTAAAATTGCTCCAATTAAACACATTCAGAAACCTAAATTATCATACGGATGAAGATGGAACTCACTGTTCATCTTAGGCAATGTATGGAGCTCCACAAACTGTATAAAGTAGGAAGTTCAGACAGGAATGAAATATAAGCACATGTTAGGTGACACATAGTGAGTAGCAGGATTCAAAATCTACTGTGGTTTAAAGATCATTGAGCGCCACTGAAAAATCTTTTCAAGAGTTTAACTTGAAAGCTAAGAGGCTCAATTTTTTCTCTACCACATGGAAGAAGGAACATTATGAAACGATATAGAAAACTTGACAGGACAAAGTGGAATGGCATCATGAAGGGAAAAAAGTAAATCTCTCCTCTAAGACCACAGTGACCAATCATCTCTGCACACCCATTCAAAAAATTTAGTAGCTCATACTTCTCAGATGCTGCGACATGCCCTATAAATGCCCACCCATTATTACTGACTGCTCCTTGTGCTCTTTGGCTGTAAAATATCCCACTCTTGAAATCCATCCTTTTACTCTGAACACTTGCCAATCCATTTCCAGCTTCTCTTAAGCCTGTGTGTGAAAAGCATCCGAAACCAAAGTCAAATTTTGTTTGACCATTGTGTACTCCTGTGGTTTAAAGCTTGAGCCACTTCATAAACTCCTGCCTTATGACTCAGCAGCTCTTGGGAGCTTCCAGGTTCCCCTCTCTGTATGCCTGGGTTATCCTTACAGAATTAACAGTAAACCAGAGAAAGCCTTACTGAGCTGCAATTGCTGATAGTGCAGGTATTTGAGAGATGCTGTTCTACTTTACACATTAATAAAACTCAATAAAAGCAGAATAGTGTGAAATTAATCTAGGAGACTATGGGGTGGATACAGAAATAGACAGGCGGAACTCTGCTTTCTGCAATTGGGCTTTTCTTCCCTCCCCACAAGAGCCTTTGGCACCCCCCGAAAGTCATTCCCGAGAGTTTTGGGATGACATGTGATGGGACTACCTTGCAAAAGTGCCTTTTCTTTGTGCAATACATCTCTCGATCCAAGCCGAATCTTGTTAGGGTTTCTTCGCTTCATCTTCTTGCAAGGAATTGGAAAGTATTTCAAATGAAAGGTATGTAAGTCGGGTACATGAGACTTTGGTAACAATGCGTTTTATTCTGATTTAAAATATCTAAGTGTTTAGAGGTAATGCTGTCTCAGTTTGATATTGTTGGGTGAACTTCTGAATTGTATCTAAAGGGGGAAACTGTAATATTTACGGAAAATGAGTTTTCAAAAAATACTGAAGGTGTGTGTTGAAAATGCAGTTCTGTGAAGCCAATTTATCTGTGAAACAAGCTCCACAAAAAGAAAGATAACTTGCACACACATTCATTTGGTACTTTGTTATGACAAACCAGCTGGTCAATGTAATTGATGGGCTTCCTCTGGGGTGAGAGCAAACCAAGCTTAAAAAAACAGAACAGAATAGAAACGGAACAGAACAACGTACCCCAGAACAAGACAAGGCCGAGGAAAAGAGCCAAGCTCTAAAAGACAAAGCATGTCAAGGTTATTTGTAAGCAACTACTCATCACCCAGTCAGACTACCCTTTTCCTAGTGTGCCAAAAGCAGTTTAGCTCAATTAAGTTCCCAGAAACACTGCTAATTAAGCTATTTTTAAAAAAACTAAGTTCAAAAGGGCAAATAAATGCATTTTTACATTTAAAATACCAGCAGTGACATTACTGAACTGAAGCTAATAATGGTGACAATGGGTGAAATTATAAATATAAGATGTCCACATCTATATAATAGTGGCTTGCACAATTATATAATCTATCTATTCTGTTCCAATATCCACATTAATCCCTATAGGTAAACAAAAATTTCCCCAGTTTAAAGTTCTTCTAGCTAACTGTACATCTTGTCAACCACATTCAAAAAATCTTTCTTTCTCACCTCAGACAGCATATCTAGCATTTTAATTCTCATACAAAGTACAAGATTATAATGAGGGTAGTATTTAAAACAAAATGTTTAAATGTTTCATAGTTTATTAAGAGTAAGGGCTCACCTGGATGTCGATTTGTGCCGTGATTTGTAGGCAGAGGCCTGTGATTTCTATGCACAGGTCTCTGTGTTGGTTTTTTGTCCCCCTGGGAAAACCTGCTGTTTATAGCTGTATCAGAACAATTTCAGTTGGGTTTTCCATGAATTTCCTCTGATTCAGTGATAAACACTGAGTTTCTCCAGGGAAAGAATTGGTAGAAAAAACCTCTGTTTGTACCCATGCCTGGAAAGTATGGGCCTGTACCCAAATTGTGGCACAAATGGAAGTCTGGTTGAGCCCCAAGAGATGAGTGGGTTGTTTCTTCCTCCTTAAAAGTAACTAAATATTTATCTTCATTGAGGCATTTATCCTCACTGAGGCTTCACAGAGTATCTCATATTTTAGCCTTCCTTACAGTTATCTAAACCAGGCTTGAATTTATTTACCTTTTCAGAGAAAACAATTAAAAAATAATATGCCAGAGGCTTATGCTTTCTCCTCTTCTTCCCCTGTAATTAAGCCATTTTCACACACTACTTCTTTGGCAATTCAGATTACATGTTAACATTCATGCAGTGAGACAATTTTGAATTTAACAAGCGCATACAACATAAAATTTATCTACCACTTGATTCTAAAAAGCCCAGTTGAAATCACATAATGAACTTACGTAATACATGGACTGAAAAGATTTTTCTTTGACTGTCTTACTATTTGCATGATCTATGGCAGTACGCCAGTGCCTCAATGATGTTAGCTTTCTTACATGAATGACACATTATTTATACCAAACACCATAGTCAACACTCATGCATTTAGTAAGTAAGTAAATAAGTAATCAAGTAATCAAGCAAGAAAGCAAGCAAAGTATTCTTATGGAAGTAAAGTAGTCTTATGTAAAATTGAGATGGAGAATAAATCTTAAAGTTTGATAATTTAGGTTTCATCAATTTTGGAAATGAAGAAGTGTTGCTTTGTTAATGGGGCTCTTTCCCACAGACTGGTTATGGAAATATTTCTATTGATTCATTAAATAATTAAATTTGTGTTAAACAATTAAATCCAGGTGGGTATAAAACGTATTCCAGCTACACATCACAGCAGTAAGACTTTCTTCTAAGGATTTGAGATTAGATGGCAATATAGCCTGATCATTCCAAAATCTGACACAGAGAAAACCTCATTTCTCTAAAATTCACTTTGTTATAAAAATAGTAGCCCTAATCACATTATTGTGACTTACAAATACCATTTTTAGCTCCCTTTGAACAAAATAGTTTACAAGGACCAAGACTGTGTAGACTTTACAAATACTTCTGAGTTCTTTTTAAATTGAAGGTCGTTTGCAACTTTGCAACTGACACTATAAATTTGAACACTGCTATGAAAAAGGGGGATATACATTTGTTCACTTAAAAGTATTTTTTAATGGATTCTTTTGTTAAACTGTGGTTTGTTTATTAAATTAATAGACACAACACTAAAATGTTAGAATAACAGGTGACACTATTAACAATGGAAGAATTACAGAAATATTACTTTGTAAATTTATATTAGTAATAAAATAAGTCATATAGTCATTAGTCATATAGTCATTAGCACCTTAAAAGAATTAGTAAAACACACACAGGTATGCAGTTTAACTTATTTTGTTTCAAGTATATTTATACAAACATACAGGAGTGAGACACAATAATTCATGTCCACATGATTAACCAGTAAGGACTGCATAGCTAAGAATACAATTTTCAAAAAGTATGGAATCTTAATAACATGAAACAAAATCATGTGGAAAGCTCAAAAGCAATATGAAATAAAATTAACAAAAAATCAAGAGAGGGAAATTCAAACTGAAATGCATGATGGGCAATTAAGGGCCTATTTTGACAATTCTAAGTGGTCAAGTTTTTAAGGTATGACAGTGAAACCTTAACCTATCTATAAAGGAGTGATAAATGAGGCATTTTGTGTCATTACAGTCCCATAAATCACTTTCTTTAACTGCTGATGGCTTTTATCAGATCTAACCTTTTCAAGCTTCTACTAGAGTGCTAACATTTTCAACTCTGACATATGTGCAGTTTACAAATTCTGCAGCTGATTAACTCTGGACAGAAACTCACTGCCATCATTGTCTTTATTCAAGTGGGGTTAGAGCTTCAGTCTCCAAAATTCACAGACACTCTTACAGCACAACCAAGAGAAACAAAAACAAGAAGATTTTAATCCATAGCCATGTCTGTGGAATCCAAAACAAATGTGTTTTTTTGGATCTTCTTGGCGCTGCCACACATCCAGCTCTATTCTGTGGTTATGAACACATTTGGAGTGAAACTGTCAGACAAAAAGTATGTGGTCCACATTCAAATTTTGTGTCCTGGGTTTCAGTTTAGTGTTACATCTGGAGTTCAGCCATCAGTGTACACTTTGTTTTAAAAAGACACATTAAATGAAACTGAAAGCCAGGATATTGTTTTTAAACCAAAAGGTTTAAACAATAATACAATTATCTGTTGCTGTTAGTTATTCTGAAGCATCCTATTACCGTATTTTTCGCACCATAGGGCGCACCGGACGATAGGGCGCACCTAGTTTTGGGAGGCGGAAAACAAGAAAAAATTATTCTGAACCCCAGAAGCCAGAACAGCAAGTGGCTGTTCTGGCTTCTGGGGTAACCGCGCCAAGCCTCTTCAGGGCAGCGGGATGAAGGCTCCCCCTGCCCAAAGAGGCTGCGCAGGGCTAAAGCAGAAGCCAGGACAGACGTGTCGCTGAAGGAGCACTGCGCCTTCTCTCTCTCTGCCCAGCGCCCCTCCTTCACAGGAGAGGTGCTGCGCAGAGAGGGAGAAGGGGCATCGCCCTTCAGCGAACCTGGAGAAGGAACAGAAGGAGACCCTTCTGCTGCCCCAAGCCTCGCGCGCAAGGCTTGCAGACACTCGCCCAAGTACGGGGAGCCCGCCGGAGGGCTCCCTGTGCTTTGGGCAACAGGCTGCCGCCCCAAGCCTCGCGCGCCTGGCGGGACCTACCGCCGGGCGCGCAAGGCTTGCAGACACTCGCCCGAAGTACGGGGAGCCCTCCGGAGGGCTCCGTGTGCTTCGGGCGGCAAGCTGCCGCCCCAAGCCTCGCGTGCCTGGCGGGACCTCCTGCCGGGCGCGCAAGGCTTGCAGACACTCGCCCGAAGCACGGGGAGCCCTCCGGAGGGCTCCGCGTGCTTTGGGCGGCAAGCTGCCGCCCCAAGCCTCGCGCGCCCGGCGGGACCTCCCGCCGGGCGCGCAAGGCTTGTGGACACTCGCTGGGGCTGCAGGCTGCTGCCCGCAAGCCTCGTGAGCTCGCGGGAACTCCCGCCGGGCTTGCAAGGCTTGCGGATAGCTTCCTGAAGCCTGGAGAGCGAGAGGGGTCGGTGCGCACCGATGCCTCTCGCTCTCCAGGCTTTAGCGAAAGCCTGCATTTGCACCATAGGACGCACACACATTTCCCCTTCATTTTTGGAGGGGAAAAAGTGCGTCCTATGGAGCGAAAAATACGGTAAATTCTTGCCATATGAATGCATTTAGAATTTATGTATTCTAAAAATAATTAAAGAAGCAGGCAACGTACCGAGTCTAATGCCCCATCAAATCTAATGCACACCTCAAAATCAGAACCTTGAAACCAAAAAAAGTATTTGCTGGTGAATGTAAATTTGCCATCAAAACTAATGCTCACCTTCATTTTTGCAACATAATTTGGCCAAAGAAAGTGAGCATTAGATTCAAGTAAATGCGGTAGCATTAGCAACCTTAATAATAATGCTAAAAAATTGAAATACTTTGTGCTAAACAAAGCACTTTGGGAAGAAAATATAAAAAGTAATGTTTTGAATCCTGACACCAGAAACAACCAATTGTATAGTAGTCCATATAGTGTTCAGTAAAATATATAAAATCAAGAACTGCCTGCATGCAGTATGGCCTATCTTTAATGTAGTTCCTAGGTATGGTCTGAAGTCAGATGAGGCCACTATTTTGCTGAAGCTTTGGTCTAGTCAAGTCTGGATCATGACCTCAGTCATGTGACCTAGAAACCATGTGGATTCCATGGTGGAAGAAAGTTGGGGTATAAATGTAGGAAAATAGATAAATACATTCCAGGTACTGTAATGTTAAGTTTCAACAAAATACGGCCATACCTGAATCTGGAGCCACTACAAATGTGTATCAATTTAAATCTGACGCACTTACACAAATTCAAAGCAAAATGTTCACTAAAATTCAGTTAGAAGATGTAATTGATACAGACACTGAAGCTATACTCAAATTTAAGGAGATACTGTCTTTAGTAATATGAGTCATGTTGAAGAAATCCTGATGTTGGTTGTGTGACCACTGGAAGCCTAGTACTTCAGATAGTATTAGTTTTGATAAGAACTAACTACACATCAGACCTAAATAATGAAACCTGAAGAGACAGGCTCAGGCCACACAAATAGGAATGTCCGCAGAAATCTTCCTGCAGCAGATTGCTTCTTTTTGATAAATGACAAACCTCAGAAAAATAGTGGGTGACAATTTTTTTCAGCATCATAGCTAGCACAGCCTCGTAATGTCATCTCAGACTGCCCACAACAACAATGTCTTTATTTCACTAATAATGTCACACATGCAGCTACAACTGAAGATGCAAATCCAGGTACAGCAATAAACATTTAAGAGAAAATAATTTTTTATCATTTACAACAAAAGCATGCGACTTATTGGCATTTACATCAAAGATGATGCTTTGATAACAAAAATCTATTGAGAAAGAACACATACGCTTTATAATACAGGACTTAAAGAAAAACTTAATATGGCCCAAACTTGCTTTATATAAACTTAAATATTGAAATTTTCATGAATAAATATACCATAACTGCTGCCATTGGAACTAGTAATTACTTGGTAATTTCTTACCTCAAAATGCACATTTTTTTGATTTACCCATAATTTCTTACCAAGTAATTATGCGTAAAGGGGACAGGGGTGGCGCTGTGGGTAAAACCTCAGCGCCTAGGACTTGCCGATCGCATGGTCGGCGGTTCGAATCCCTGTGGCGGGGTGAGCTCCCATCGTTCGGTCCCAGCTCCTGCCCACCTAGCAGTTCAAAAGCACCCTTAAGTGCAAGTAGATAAATAGGTACCGCTTTATAGCGGGAAGGTAAACGGCGTTTCCGTGTGCTGCTCTGGTGCCGGTTCGCCGGAGCAGCGTCGTCACACTGGCCACGTGACCCGGAAGTGTCTGCGGACAGCGCTGGCTCCCGGCCTCTAGAGTGAGATGAGCGCACAACCCTAGAGTCTGTCAAGACTGGCCCGTACGGGCAGGGGTACCTTTACCTTTTTTTTAATTATGCGTAAATCATGAAAATATGCATTTTGAGGTGAAGCAACCAGAACTGTACACCAAGTTCCTGGTCAGGCACTGCCAGTTCAGCCCCCATGAGTGTATATGTGAAATGCAACACTTTATATGTACTTATTAGGGACGCGGGTGGCACTGTGGGTTAAACCACAGAGCCTAAGACTTGCTGATCAGAAGGTCGGCGGTTCGAATTCCCATGATGGAGTGAGCTCCCGTTGCTCGATCCCAGCTCCTGCCAAGCTAGCAGTTCGAAAGCACCTCAAAGTGCAAGTAGATAAATAGGTACCGCTCCGGCTGGAAGGGAAACGGTGTTTCCGTGCACTGCTCTGGTTCGCCAGAAGCAGCTTAGTCATGCTGGCCACATGACCTGGAAGCTGTACGCCAGCTCCCTCGGCCAGTAAAGTGAGATGAGCGCCGCAACCCCAGAGTCGTCCGTGACTGGACCTAATGGTCAGGTGTCCCTTTACCTTTACATGTACTTATTTACACTAAACTGCACTTGCAATTCAGTCAGTTTGGAGAGGTGCTTTCGCAGCTCTTCACAGCCTTTGGTGAGTCCGGGTACATTATGTCAGCCATAGCACTGCTATCTATATGCTTGTTGACACTCTCAAAAAATTCTAAAGATTCATGAGACAGGACTTGACTAGCAGAAGCCATACTTGCTTTGCTTCAGCAAGGCATGCTCTTCTATATACTTCGTTATTTCATCTTCAACAATACTTTCCACAAGTTTCCCTGGGACAGATGTTAAGCTCACTGGCCTGTAATTTTCAGGATCTGCCCGATTTCCCTTTTTTAAAAAATCGGTACAGTATAATATTGGCCTCAGGTATGGAGGCTGTTCTTAGGAACAAGTTATATATTTTTGTTAGAAGGTCAGCAGTTTCACCATTGAGTTCTTTAAGAACTCTTGAGTAGATGTTACCTGGAAAAGGTGATTTGCCAGTTTTTACTTTGTATATTAGGCCTAGAACTTTATCTCTCTTTATCCCTCAGACTCCCCTCCTGGAAAAGTTAGTTCAGGCCCTGGGATCTGCCCTATATCCTCTGTTGTGAAGACAGATGCAAATAATTCATTCAATGTCCTTATTCTCCCTGGTCATCCAAAAGTCCAACTGCCTCCCTAGACTGTCTCCTGCTACTAATATACTTAAAGGACCTTTGTTGATCTTCATGTTTATAGCAATGTGTTCCTTAAATTATTTCTTAGCATCCCTTGCTGTCTGCTTGCCCCCACTTTTTTTTGGCCAAAGTTTGTGTCCCTTTCAGTTATTTTCATTCAGACAAGAGTTCCATTTTTTTTAAAGGAAGCTGCCTTACCTCTAATGGCATCTTTGACTCATTAACCACACTAGCACCCTCTTTGCCAGGCTTTCTCATCCTCGGCCCTCCAGATGTTTTGAGACTACAATTCCCATCTTCCCTGACCACTGGTCCTGCTAGCTAGGGATCATGGGAGTTGCAGACCAAAAACATCTGGAGGGCCGAGGTTAGAATCATAGAGTTGGAAGAGACCACAAGGGCCATTGAGTCCAACCCCCTGCCAAACAGGAAACACCATGAGAGCACTCCTGACATATGGTTGTCAAGCCTCTGCTTAAAGACCTCCAAAGAAGGAGACTCCTCCACACTCCTTGGCAGCAAATTCCACTGTCGAACAGCTCTTACTGTCAGGAAGTTCTTCCTAATGTTTAGGTGGAATCTTTTTTCTTGTAGTTTGGAACCATTGCTCCGTGTCCACTTCTCTGGAGCAGCAGAAAACAACCTTTCTCCCTCCTCTATGTGACATCCTTTTATATATTTGAACATGGCTATCATATCACCCCTTAACCTCCTCTTCTCCAGGTTAAACATGCCCAGCTCCCTTAGCCGTTCCTCATAAGGCATCGTTTCCAGGCCTTTGACCATTTTGGTTGCCCTCCTCTGGACACGTTCCAGTTTGTCAGTGTCCTTCTTGAACTGTGGTGCCCAGAACTGGACACAGTACTCCAGGTGAGGTCTGACCAGAGCAGAATACAGTGGCACTATTACTTCCCTTGATCTAGATGCAATACTCTTAGCTGCCGCGTCACACTGTTGGCTCATGTCAAGTTTGTGGTCAACCAAGACTCCTAGATCCTTTTCACATGTACTGCTCTCAAGCCAGGTTGAGGAAGCCTGCTCTTGGCCCTCATGGTATCTTTCTTGATCTGTAGCATACACACCAGTTTAATTTCTAATATTGCATTCTTAAACAACTCCCAAGCATTTTTGAAAAATCTGACATTCTTGAATTTGCCTTTCAGCTTCATTATTACCAATCTTCTCATTTTGGGGGAAGTTTCCTCTTTTGTAACCCAATGTGACCATGTTGGATTTTCTTTGTAATTGGCTATTTACATGTACAAGTCCTGTACACCATTTTAGATTTCAACTGGAGCCAGAAGAAACTAGTTTCCCCAGAAAATCTTTTCTTTTTTTGAATGATATCAAGAAATGCTAAGTCTTGCTCAACTGCCCGAAGACTCCAATGATTAATTCTCTTTTCTTTTTTGTCCAAGGTCACTGACAGGTTATACCCCCTCGCTCTCACAAAGACACAGGTAGAGGGAGTTCACTTTCCACCTTCTTGCCAGAAAAAAACCCTGAGCTCCAACAATCCAGGAGGGCTTTCCTGTAGTTTATTGAGAAATACTGCTGTTTGATGCTTTCCCCCTCAAATGAGCTTCCATCCCAATTGAAAACGTCAGCTATAGTGCAGCTGAGGTGTGTATATTTGAGACAGCCACTGCACATGCACAGGTAACAGTTCCAATGAATAGGAGTTCAGCATGGCGAAATAAATCAGGTAGAGTGCAGTGGGTGAAGACATCTTCACGCACTCTCTGGTGTTTACAGCAATGTAAAAGAGCTACTTTAAAGAGGGGACAAAAATGACATCACTGTGTTTCAAATCACAAATATGGTATGTTACGTAGCCTAAGTTTCAAAGATGTCAGTAAGGAAGAACCAGATTCAAAATGTTGTAAGATAATACCAATAGGTTCTACCAGGTGTGAGGCAGCAGATCTGTGATACTCCATTGCTCTTATTTTACTTTCCTCATCTTCAAAGTAACAAATGGGGACACAAAGAAATGAAATAAAAGGGGAGATTCTAGCCACAGACCTTCTATGTCAGGTTCCATTGGGCCCTATGTTTACCACTTCCAAGTAAAAATCAGATGTGAATAAATCTGAGATCACTGTTGGTCCATATAAAGACTCTGAAAAATATTTTATTTTATATCTCACACACTATTTAAATTTACCACTAGTGGCATCAGGAACTTCTCTTTACTTGTCGTGCAGACATCCCAATGTTTTTAATGTAATCAGTTTCAGATTCTGTCTTTACTGTATGCTTATACAATTTCAGAAGGTTTAATTCTTCAGATTTCCATTAGTTAATTTATTAAGGGTATTTGCATCATAAAATTCTTCCAACACCTGGTCTTCCTTTTTCTTTTTTTGAAAAATTTACTGGATGTCTAATATAGTTAATATTCAGTAGAATGTGAGAATAATTTTTATACAACTCTGATAGTTAGAAAGATAGATAACTCAATTATTAGATCATCTATCAAAATATTCAGATGTGTAAGAGGCTACTAAAAAGATTGATGACTGAGAAAGTCCACTGATTCTCCAGCCATCATATTCATGCATTTGGCTAGACAACATTTTTCGCTTCCTTCACAAGCAAGCTTCATTACCCATCACTCCACTGAAAAGAGTTTATTATGAGGCTGCCATCTTGGGAAGACTATTATTTAGATGATAAATGTTGGAGGGGGGAGCGTGTCTAGCCTTTTTTTAAAGATGAGCTTTGTGACAGATAAAACAAACAGCATCTACATTTCTAATTAACTTAAATTTGGCAGATACAAATACAGGTCAGTAATGCTATAGTATGCTGCTGGAATATCTTCTATTCTACTGTTAATTTGTAAAATGTAAATGAACTAATTAGAAGAAAAGCAGGATCGTTTGTGACAAACCACTTCTGTTAGTTCTTTGCTTATTGACATTTATGAGCAACTGAACTTCCTTATTCCGATTTAGGATAATTACCCTTATTCATTTAATTTAATTTTTTTTTAAAAAAAATTAAATTAAAACTTCCATTTGGACAATGTATGCAGAAAAATATTACATGGCATAGAATAAAGAAGGATTTAAAAGTCCCCCCCTCAAATTATTATGCTTTAAATGGGGTTTGGAATACTTATGAATATGTCATTTTGTGTACTACATTTTAAAATATCCCAAATAATGTAGCTAATGTTTTAAAATAGATTCTTGCCGCACGACTGTATGGCTAGTATGTCCTAAAGTAAGATGATTCTATTTTTGTCAATTACTTTTAACTTCTTTCTTTACACACACAGTGAAAGCTTCGTAATTTGATTAGCAAAGCACTCATAAAAATTACACAATGGAAGAGGAAATGTAGCTAGGCCTGAGTTTCAGCAAGCAAAGGAACCTTCTTAAATAATAATTTTAAAAAATGTTTTGGTTCTGTTCAGAAAATGTTTCTACCATTCATATGTAGATAAAGACTCAACAATAACATGTACATTCAAAATGTCAGATGTAAATGTCAATTAAAAATTACAAGGAGTTCTGAAAGGTAAGGTCTGTGGGGGCTGACATTCTTTGACATAGTGGAGTGTCTGTGACCAGGCCTTTGGCAAACATAGCAGGATCTATGCTGTCAGCTCTTATCGTACGTAAGCCTAGATGCTTGTCTAATCTGAATGAGAAATACCAAGGAAATTGGAGCTGATGCCTTGCAGTAATATAGATGGAAGCTGAAAGCGCTCTGTCTGTATTATGGAATAGCCTCCAATGATGCAACATTATTTGAAAGATTAGAGGAAAAATAAAATAAATAAAATATAATTCAAACAATGAAAGATCATAGTACTCTGTTTACTTTTAGAAAAAGCACAGAAAAACAGAACAGCCTCAAAAACATTTATAAAAGATAGTCTAAATCTGGTGTACTACTAAAATGCTCAATATGGAAAACATTTCCCCCAAAGTGAAATTTACTAGCTAATGTAATCTTAATTGCACTTTATGTGACTTTATTCTTGTTGTGTTGCCACCACTGCTGATTTTTTTACTGCAAAAAAACACACACTATCATAAACATACTGTACTGATATCACAAACTTTAGAATTCTGAAGATTAGGCTATTATCCAAACACTAAAAATTTATTCCTTCAGACTAAAGATGCTTTATGCTACTTACTTTGGAAAAATTATCCGTTAACAGCAGAATCCTCTGCACAATCAGAAATCCTACTGAATTAAAGGAGACAGTCCCAGGAAAGTATGCATAGGATTGATTGAAAGAAAAATACACAGCTTACACATAAGCTTTAAACAAATATACAACTTTCTGCTCACAAACATTTTACAGGGCTCCTTTGAAGGCCTTTGGGATAACAAGGTTCCTGTGAGAAAATTAAAATTCACTACTTTTTATTGCTCTGTGTAGACTCATAATAATTCCTCCCCCACCTGACAATGATAGCCTGAATGAAAAATGACAGTAATTCATGGCTCTAAATTCATTCAAGCCCATTTCTGAAACAAGTTAACTAATGCTAGGACAGGCATGGGAGATAAGAGAGGGAGAGAGAATGTGGAATTTGTGAAATTCCATAAGCACTAGAAGGCTTAAGCAATCCTAAGTCCCTGAGTGTTGGAATAAGGTCAAAACCTTTCAGTATTGTACCAGTGTGTCAAAATATGTCAACAAACCATCATACTGCAGGAAGAAGAATGACCTTTCAGTTCTTTGTGTATTGGCTGCCAATGAAGCTTTGGATACTGGGTATGCATGAACAGTTTTCCTAGATGCTTGACAAATGCAACTCCCAAGGTTTCCACTAAGTCCGTTTGTTGAGCCACTGTGTTTCATTTCACCAATACAACTTTTTAAGCCCCTAAACTGCTAGATATTGACATTGTGCTAGGGAAAGGATGTCTTCCTTTTCCAAACATTTCCAAACAATTTAACTTTACCTCAACGTATCAACTGATAACATTATTATCAAAATACTCAGTACTGTACGTTAAATAACTTTGTCTTCCTCACATCTTTTTGCACATGTGTGATAAATGGTATTTAACAGACGCAAGTTAAAATGGAATTTAAGTTTTACTCTCTTTGACAAAGTTGTTTTTAGAACAATATACTTTTTTATCTTCACCAGGTGCAATTTAGGCTGCAATTCTAAACCCACTCACTTAATGTTCAGTAGACCCACTGTTCAGTAGACCCATAATGTTCAGTAGACCCATAATGTTCAGTAGACCCACTGAACATTATGCGCAGACATGAATTATTTTGGGTATAAATGAATTATTTTATTATTATATGTCTACATCACCCTTCTTCAGAAGATCACAGGGCGGTCTACAATATAAAAGCCCCCAAATATACACCAAATAACAATCCATAGATTGTATAATTAGGCAAAGGCTTGGGAGAAGAGGCTTGTTTTTGCCTGGTGCCTATGTATGTATAGGACTGTGCTATTCTAAGCACACTTAGTATGGAGTACTGGTCACCTTAATCTCAGTGTAACTTCTGAGTGAGGATTTAGGATCACTTGGTGTGTGCCATTTCTAGAAAGGAACTTTGGGTGTGTTGATTAGCAATGAACACACTAGGAAAATTTCGAACACTCCTATTTACTAAATAGGAACTTTCCTATTTAATCAATAGGAGTGTGTGCAGAGTACTAAAGACATTTAGATTACAATTAAATAGTGAAAGATTTCAGTAGATGGAAGGTTTGCTATTCATATTCAAAGAGTGTAGAAGAAATGCTACTCTCATTATGTAGAATTATCATTATTCTAATATCAGTGTCAAAGAAGACATTTTGTTAGTGCCTTCTTCAAACGTAGCAAAGTTACTTCCGATAATAACAGCGTCAAGGTTTCTCCTGGGACTCACTAAAACATAGTCTAGAGACACGACAGCCAGATTTGCAAACAATGGAAATAGTAAACTGACTGCATCCTTACTTACTGTAAGTCATAATTGACAGTGAAGTTACTAATTATTAATTAATCTGTCTCTTGATAGTACTAGTTTACTCATTAGTATATTACAGCAAAATATGCAAGTGCACAGCTTTAGGTTGGAATTCAACTATATAATTAAACCAAATTAGATTTTCATGTACTTTTAATATTTTACCAAACCCAGAGCAATTTTTTGCCATCTTACAGAGCAAAAATGCACCCAGGAGTGGCCACAGTACAGGGGCAGAGCAAGTGGGCATTGCATCAAATGGCCCTACGTTCCATCCATGACATCTCCACATAAAATGAGCACAGGTAGCAGGGCTACGAAAGAGTCAGTGCTGGAGACTCTGAGATCTGCTAGGCAGGCTACTGGTCTAACTCAGAATAAATGTATCAGCTTTATAGATTCAGCACAGGTATCTCTCAAATGGTTCAAACATGGCAGCTTGGTAGGTTAAGATACATTTCTTCTATCAGTGGGGTGTACCTCTGTGAAATAAGTGGGGAAAGCCTGGAAGAAGAAAAAGGCAGAAACAGTAGGACACAAAAGGTTTCAGTGTAGCAGTTACTTTGGGATCACAGGCTTGGCAAGATAGAGGGAAGACGTGCTTGAATGCCTGCAGAAATGAATTTTCAAGGGAAGTTTAATAGTTTTAATTTTAATAATAAGCAGGCTTTTTTTCAGCTGGAGATCACTGGAGCTCATCTCTGGCACCTCTCATGTGGGCACCATTGCTATTCTAAGAGAATAAGAGAAAGTTCATAGTGAGCTCTGGCACCTCTTTTTTTTTTAATAGAAAAACAGCATTGATAATAAGTGCCTGCCATTGAAGATGAACAAAGGCACCTTCAGAGGATGAACTTTATCCAATGGTGACCTTGCCCAAGTGGAAAGGCCTTTGGCCACTACAAGTCATGGATCCCCGCCACCTACTGCAGCTCTCTGCACTATATCCTATTATATTTTGGAGGGTACAAAAGTGAGTAGTTGTGTGACCTGACTTGCAAGAACTGAAGTGCTTCCCACAAAGAAGAAGAAGAAGAAGAGTTTGGATTTGATATCCCGCTTTATCACTACCCGAAGGAGTCTCAAAGCGGCTAACATTCTCCTTTCCCTTCCTCCCCCACAACAAACACTCTGTGAGGTGAGTGGGGCTAAGAGACTTCAGAGAAGTGTGACTAGCCCAAGGTCACCCAGCAGCTGCATATGGAGGAGCAGAGACATGAACCCGGTTCCCCAGATTACGAGACTACCGCTCTTAACCACTGGCTCTCACAAAGACGCCATGAATTTTACCTTTAAAAGGGTGTGTGTAATATTAAGAGGCCAAATTCAGATCATAGGTAAGGGATATGTTCTTGCACTTCTTTACCCAAGCTGAGGTGGTAGAGCTTTCTAGTGTTGTGTGCTATAGGCTGCTACACTGTGAACCCCCACCAGTGCTTGCCCGGTCCCAAGATGCCTCAGGATCTCAGTCGTTAATACTACAGCGAACATACTATGCTTATGCAATGAAAAATGCCGGGGCCCATAAGCAGGAGCTGCTCAGAGAAGTGGCTGCTTGCCGAGGGGACATCCATTTCATGTCAACGTTCTTTCTTTTCTTCCAGACAAATAGCAATAATGTACATATGGCCTACAGTTTAAATAACAAGAAAGAAAGAAAGAAAGAAAGAAAGAAAGAAAGAAAGAAAGAGAATCTACCTGTTCCAGTAACTCCAGAACTGGTCATGTAGATAGGCTTGGTGGCTACACTCATCTCCAAAAGAGGCTTTGCTTTCAATCCAATGAATGATATGACCTTCCACAGCTAAAAAAAGGGGGGGGGGATAATACATTTTAAAATGAACCCAAACCCTTACAAATTCTTAAATCACAGTAAATGAATATATTTTAAGAATAATCTAACACAAATTACTGTTATGCAAGGCTTCCTCAGTTTTAAACCATACTGAAAAACAAAGTCACTCAATCTTTTCACAGTGTGCTTGCATCTTTAAGGGTTCAATTATTTATGGGCAGAATAACTGGGTATTATGTCCCTAATGAAGCGTTAGGGGAAATACAGAGACTGTGAAGAAACATGGGCACAATATTGCTGTACCATGTTGTACCACAAGATTGGGAAACCTACGCACCTTCAGATGTAGCTAGAGGTGATATGATAACTGTTTTCAAATATCTGAAGGGCTGTTACATGGAAGAGGGAACAAGCTTCTTTTCTGCTGCTCTAGAAGTTGGGATCTGAACCAATGGATTCAAGGAGATCCTGACTAAACATTAGGAAAAACTTTCTGATGGAAGTGGCAGCTTTCCTTGTGTGCAAATCTGAATCCCTGCTTGGCTTGGAGCAGCACACTTTTTGGTGTGGTGTGGTACTGCTCTTTTTATAGTTGTTTTTATTAAAGGATTTTCATGGTTAACAAGGGTACATACAACATCTCTGTTTTCAATTCATAGTGTCCTTTCTACAGGTCAGTTACATTTGGTGTGAGACACTGCTATCATAAGACATTGTGAGGTTGGAGGGGAGTAGTAATTTTCCATTCTTTTGGTATACTAAAATAAATTGTATTTCAAAAGCAAGATGAGATTTTTAAAAAGGTGCATGGCACAGGTAAACAAATACATGCATGCAAGCCCACAATGGACCTCAGGTTTCCTTGCACTGAGTGGCACGTATATTTTTCTAAAATGATTTTTAAAATTGCTCTTTTGTGCAATTCTGGCATAGCAAGGGCTAGAAGTCAAGTGTTATGTCAACTCCACGATGTAGTTCTAATTCAGTTGCAAGACCAATGCAGGTGCTTAGCACACCTGCTAAACTTGTATATGCCAAGATTTTTCTGTGTGTATTTTTCATCTGTAACAGCCTCGTCAAATGGACCACTGTGTAGCAACACACAAACACACACACTGCAGCAGTGTTGGGACTTTCAGTAAGTGGGGCACAGCTGGATGTCTTTGACCTAATTACCATTTGCAGGATGCCTCTTTAGCTCCCATGACGCAATCTATCATTTGCACCATGGCAGCTAACGTGCATTTGCAACTGGGGCATTAGGAGTGGCAAGAAGTCTGACAAATTATGGTTAAAGTTTGTCTCACGGAGGAACAGTATTTTAGCTTTTGCAATGACTGAGGATAAAGCAGATTTTAAAATATTTGTCTCAGGT
The DNA here is from genome assembly GCF_951804945.1 of Podarcis cretensis. Lineage (NCBI taxonomy): Eukaryota > Metazoa > Chordata > Lepidosauria > Squamata > Lacertidae > Podarcis > Podarcis cretensis. Next base: position 40,829,874 of record NC_137170.1, on the reverse strand, counting down.
CAACAGCTTACACATTTGAATAAATCCAGATGCTTCTATGACATGTTCCTATAACAGGTTTACTTATGGATCAGGGTCTTAGGTCAGTCTGGGATCTAAGTTTTTTATCCCTCCCTCCCGCTCTGTAATTATTACAGGCATTGTTTCATTACTGTGAATATCTAACAGAGTGTTATGATTATCCTCTGTCTCCCATAATGCCTTTAAGAACGTTAGCTTTTCAGTATAAACACATTCACCCACCAAAGCTTAAAAACCTCATGGACTCACCGACTGGCACCTCTAATATGAAGTCTGGTGTTTTGTCATAACCTTTTGCACGTAACTGATCTTCAGCTATAAAGAGAATAAATATTATAAACAATAGTATTATTCTTTTAACCAGATAGCAGAATAATTAATTTTCTTTTGAACGGAGGTACAAGAATTACTAATGCACTCATACATATCCTTCTTACGCGTGCAATGCTGTGTCAGATTAAATGAACCTTCTTAGCAAACCTGATACATGAATATAAAAATGCTTCTTTGTCATCTCTGCATTTTTATGTCTTCATTATAAACATCATTAATTCAACCTGTCATACAGTACTTTGTTACTGAAAAATATTCAAAATAAAATATTTTAGTTGATTGGATCTCTCTGAAAGTAACCTTAAGAAATAGTTCATTGTTATCACAATGAAGACATGCTGTACTTTCCGCTCAGTTTATACGTTGGGTGGAAATGAGTATAAAATCAAATCACTTAAAAGTTATTATAGGACACAGAAGTTATTCTAGCCTCTTAATTTGCTTCCATGTTGAACTATCTAGCATTGAGCTATCACATTCCAGTGGCACATAGACAGACACAACGTCCAAGTTCAAACATAATGGGAAATTGTGACTTTTCACTTTGAGGATGAGCTGAGGCAAGCCTCGGGTTCACACGTTTCACCCAGAGGTGGATTTAGGTTAGTGCAATTGGTACTGGGTGCCGTGCTGCAGGGGAGTGTAGATGGAGTATGAGAAACAGGAGGGACATGCTGAATTTTAGCATCGCACAGAGTGCTGCTGAAATCTGAGAGCCCAAAGTCTGCCAGTGCTTCAACCTCCCCTTTACTTATATGCAAGGAGATAGAAATTAAAAGCTTCTTTTTTGGCAGTTTGCACTACACTGAAGTTTCCCATCAGCTGTGTTCATACACAGCAGAAAGCCAAGGTTCTTCGCTTAATAAACAATACCATGCATGAGCTGTATGATGGTACATGTAAACTAATCATTCTCATTTTTCTTCTTTTCTTTTCTGGGAAAACAAACCAGGAAGGAGATAGCTTAGTGTTGTGTCTGAATCTGGGATCACTTTCTCCCTAACAAATCAGCAAGCCAACAGCAAACCATGATTCAAGGCTGACTAGCAACAATAGTTAATCAAAATATGAGAAATCATGAGACCCTGGTTTGTTATGATTCGCTGTGATTGGATAAAATGACACTTTTCTAGATTTAAATGCAACAGGAAACTGTTGCTTGTTTCAAACTGCAAATGGAAGCTTTAACTTTTTACCCTTATGAATGAAGAAGGAGGATGGGGTATTCAAGCCTGAGACTTTGGCATTTCCTCAAATTTGCATATTTTACTTGAGGTTTGAAGTGGTACATCTTGTATTCTATCATAGGCTACTAGAATTCACCTGATTCTGAAAAGTGCTTTTGATATTTATGAATGTCAATTTTTGAAGAATGCTTAGGAAAAAAACTCTTCAAGTATTGATTCTCTAAGTGGAAGACACACTAGAGTGGCTTTCTAGTATTTGAAAATAGTATTCTGTTATGGTCTACTAGTATGCTCAAATCATAACATGTATTGAGCATTGATGTAAACTCCATCAATAATATCTTAATAGATATAAAAAGTATGTAAAATATTTATTTAATTATTAATTATTTTTTAAATGACATTACTACTGTAGTAGGTGGGGATCTCACTTTTGGCTAAGCCTTTCTAGATGAAAAACAACAACTTTCTTGCATTGAGTATTTACCAATCAACACAACAAAATCCAAAGAGTGAGATCATGCTTTCTAGGGAAGACCAATGATTACTTAACTACAGTGGTACCTCGGGTTAAGTACTCAATTCGTTCCAGAGGTCTGTTCTTAACCTGAAACTGTTCTTAACTTGAAGCACCACTTTAGCTAATGGGGCCTCCCGCTGCTGCCAAGCCACCGGAACACGATTTCTGTTCTCATCCTGAAGCAAAGTTCTTAACCTGAAGCACTATTTCTGGGTTAGCGGAGTCTGTAACCTGAAGCGTATGTAACCTGAAGCGTATGTACCTAGGGTTCCACTGTAATAAGAACTGCATTAAGCAAGAGTTAACTGCAAAAAATTAAAGTGATACTTCTACAATGAACAGCAATAATATTCTTACAAAGCTTAACATTTTGCATTGTTCAGATTAGAGATAATGCAAGAAGGCTTAATATACTTGTTCAAAAATATGAAGGAATAAACATGCTTCTAAGGAAACCAGTGAATTCCTCCTGTATGGTGGTGGTTGTTTTCTTTTTAATACATGAAGCATTATGCAGCTAATATTTCTTATGCTTCCTACTGAGTCTCCTAAGACCTAGATTATGGCTAATATCTCATGACACCAAAAGTAATACAGCAGCTGATATTAAAGCATTTTTCCCAGCTACTTATTCTATAAAATATTAATTGCTAGCTTGTGCCCGTGCAGTATGGGGTATTAGGTAACTGAGTTCCTGCTCAAGTCTAAATCAATAAAAGATAACATGTACCTCATCAATCATTTCTTAGCCTCTCTTTACTACCTAATACAGGATATCTATGGAGACCTCTTTTGGAAAAGCTACTGAGGTGTGGAATGTTTAGGTACTAGATTAAAATAAAAAACTTACCTAAAAAAGATATATTTTTCTCCAAAAGCATTTCTTGCAATAAGACTTCATGCTCATGTCCAACTGCACTGATTTTTTTCCATCAAGGAAGGAAAGGCATAGTGTTTGAAATAAAATTCAGTTTTAGAATTATATGACGCTGAATACAGTTATGTGGCAGTGAATACTAACTAGCTTTGGTGGAATATTCCAATTTTTTCCCCTGAAGCTGTTTTTAATCCACAAAGTAGAAAGAGAAAGAAGCATTAGTGGGCCACACAAAGAATGCCAATATATTATTTATTTAAAATATATCCTAACCTTAATCCAAAGCTCTGAGGGTAGGTAACAATAACTTTGGCAAAATAAGAAGTCTGTATTAGTTAAAATCACACATAAATATTTAGGTTCAAATGAGAGCAGGGTTTAATAATTTCCCTGAGCTGAACTTCTGATTCTACTTTGCTTCTGCTATTTTTTTTAACTGTTTTGTTATGCTTTTTAATGGTTGCTTTTATTGTACATTTTAATTATGGGAGTATTAGCACCCAATAGAATTGTTAATGCGTATTTTAATTATGTGTTGATTTTTATAGTTGTAAACCACTCAGAAGCCAGCTAGTGGCTCCATTCAAAAGCCAAGCAGACACATTTTGCCCGAGAAACAATCTTCAATAGTACTCCAAATGATATAATCTGAATGAGAGGTAACCAGACCATAAATTACTGTGATCAGGCTATCGCTGTCTAGGAACCGTTGTAGCTAATAAACCAGTCATAGTTGAGAGAAGGCACTCTGTACCACTGCAGACACATAAGTTTCCAGTGAGTAAGTCGAATCAAAGAGTGTCTCCCAACTACAAACCTGCTCCTTGATTAGGAGTGTGAAAACAGGTTGTCCATCTAATTCCTGAACACAGAAACCACTAGTCACAGAAGTTCAGTCCTCTCACAATTTAGTTTCGATTTATTAGCCCACATCCAACCCATCAAAATAGACAGCGATCAGAGAACAGTTAGAACCTGCATAGTCTAAGATGCCAATGAGAAATACTGCATACTGATGCTGCCCAACTCCCAAACCCCTTATGACCTCACCCATGAGTCTCATATAGATATCTCCCAGGGCCATCCTTTCTACCCAATCTTTATGTAGAAATGGAATCACTATAATGCCATGCATTCCATTCCCACACCAAAGAGCCAGCTTAGTAGGATACTGTGCTTCATTGTATTGAAAGCCACTGAGAAATTCAGCAAATAATATGCACCTCTTCTTTCTATACATTCATTTGAAATCTGTTTCATTATGGAAGTTATCATAGAATATATCTCTGCAGTGCTACCAACCTTTGTTATATCGTGATAGAAAAAGCAATTTATAATTATGAATAAACTATCAGCTGATGAATTTACTTCATAGATGTTTTTAAAACATTTTAACTATAAATGGATTTCCCATTCTTATTAATCTCTCATTTCTAGAAGGAATAACAGCTGGAATACAAAAAGAAGAAGAAGAAACAGCACCACACAAATATAACATTGCAATGGAAATCATGTACTGCATTAAACTCTAATATAATGACAGAGCCAAAGAAAGTAAATGAATGATCACAAAAAATGTAAGATAAGACAGAGCCAAAGAAAGAAAATGAATGATCTCAAAAAATGTAAGATAAATTCTACGAACAAAATTTATAATGTACCATAAGCAGAAACACTTAGACTTGGCCTACAGTAATACCTGTTATTGATGTATGGCACTGATCATGGGGCAAAACTTGTAAATAACCTCACGAGCCATTTTCTACTCATGCAATCCAGCAGTCTAGTTTCCCGTAAGCAGCCAAACTATTACTGAAAAATAGCCTCCTGGCATTTACAAAGAGGTTGACTTCATTCTTTAGTCCATGCATATATAATTAGATAGTTGTATTTAAAATCAATATGCAATCCTTAGAAGACATTATGCTTTTAAAACCTTAACTTTAAATTGATTTAAAGCTACTTTGTATGCCTTAAAATTAACAACTAAGGCTGCAAGCCTAACCCCACTTCCCTAGGTGTAGGGTTGCAACCCTAACCATGTCTGTTCAGAAGGAAGTACCAGTACTATTCCATTCAACTGGACTTAGTCTCAGGTAAATGAGGTCAGCATTGAAGAAATTCAAAAACATATATTCACAAATAATGCCTTCCTACACAGTCTGGGATAATGCAACCTGTCCCATGGCTGACAATTTTTTAAAAATGGTGTTCCATGAAAACTAATCAGGAATTATGATGATCTACAATGTGCATGAAATACCATATAGCAAATATCATTTAACTAATCCTATAAACTGCTGCTGTATTACAGTTTTCTCAAGAGCATTGTTTTTTCACCCTATGCAATGGTCAGATGTAGCTCAGAATGGCTGCACAATCCTGCACTAATGTACCATGCTGATAAAGCAATTTATGTAGCACAGAAGGAATCTCACTGCCTCCTCTGGGGTTCCCAAAATAAGTTAATGGAAACAAAGTTTCCTGATAATCTACTCCAGCATCTACCCCTGCAAAACCTCTCCAGGGGCTTGTGAGGACCTTTTGAAACATCTGGGGATGGTGTGCTGTGTGAGGCGGGGGAATTGTTCAAAACAGGATTGGGTGTGAGCCCACTAAGTGACCTTTATGATTGAATAGGGATCTGAATGCTATTATTTAATTTGTGGCTTGTGAGCAGGCCGAGGTGCATATTTTGCAACACTGAATTAAATGTTCCTACATATAACCAAGCCATGTAGAACAGTAGATGGGAAGTTTGAGGCATACAGGCAGCTGTGCTGTTTCTCATTAATCTCTCTCAAAGGCACTATGGAAGGCACTTTGTCGCTCTCAAAGAGTTCTCTGAAGTATTTTATTTTTGTTTTATGCAAGTAGGTAGACCTCAGGTCACGGGATCTACTTTGTTTTTAACTAGAACCCCAGAGCTATGTGCAAAGCAGTAGCTTGCGGGAAGAGCAATGGAGCGGGGCAGAATTAATTACCTACTTCACCCCACTAAGTGCTATGTGGGACTGATTTGCACACACAGTTGTGGAGATGTTGCATTGGCAGAGACCAAAGCCCTGGTGTTCCCTAGCCCTGGATGTTACGTGGTAGGCATCAGGGAGGCGGGGGCAAGTCTCCCTATGGCTACCATGGAACCTTCAAAGAGTAGCAGCTGAAAAAGGCTCAGCATGGTCCCCACAGAGCCTTCATTAGGCGCCCCTTCTATTAGGAAGCAGCATACTGCCCAGTTGCCCAAATGAGGAGATATCCTGGATGCCCTAGGGAACTGACCTGCACGTTACATGATGGCTTAGCAGGACTGTGTGGATGTGCAGGTTCCTGGATAGAAGCTCATAGCTGCTTTGAACTTCTCTGGTCTTTTTTGCTATGCTGAGTCCAAACTGGGGCTTGTGGTTAAGCTCTCTCCTCACTAACCACAAACCGCAACCCACTGGCTGATCATGCTATGTGAACCAGGCCATTTTGTGGGGAGAGCCATCCTGAGTACACCTGATATAGGAAGCCAGATAGAATTTGCTGAAGTAATCATTCACTTTGATTTTACCATGCTTTGAAAATTACCTGTTTATATTTTCAATTTTGGATTTTTTGAGCTTTTTGGAAAGGTAGTACCAATTTAAAAATTATTATACAAATAAAACTTGGGCGGAGATCTCACCTGGGGCTGGCATACAATTTTTTTACCATCCTAAAACTCAATATTTCCTGATAATATCCAGGGGACAAGTGATATAAAAAGGGACAGCCCCTAGACTGGGGGGAACCTATGGCCCTCCAGTTGCTGTTGGACTACAATTCCCATCATCCCTGACCACTGCCCATGCTGACTGGGGCTGACTGAGTCCAACAATATTTGCAGAGCCGCATGTTTCCTATCCTTGCTCCAAAGACTAAGAAATTTTTCAGTTTATAGACTTGAATGGAATTACAGGTCTCCTCTACGTTGAAGAACTCAGTTCACCATCATCTTTCAAGTACTATGCAGAGTCCTAGTCTGAAGCACTGAGCTCCCATTATAAGGCTTTAGGAAGCTTTCTGTTCATCAGCTATCTTGAACTGTATTTGTCCACTTTGGACAGATGCAAGAACATGCTACTGGTAAGTCAGATATTGTCACTTTTTCAAATACCCTTTGTCCAATGGAAAATGCAAAGCAGGTAACAATTTTTATAGTACTATGTAAGTTATGACAGCTAATAATTTGATACAAGATTACATATTTCATGTGACCAACAGCAACAGGATTCCATCTAAGCACAGGAAATGTATATCTACTGAACTGACAACTTTCATATGGCATATCTGATGTTAGTTAAACAGTGTAAGAGACAGGGTCTGCAATGACCCTCTTGTAGTTGATTGAATGTAAAAGAGAGGAGTATGATATGTGTTTTGTGAAGCAGAACTTTATGTCAGGTTAAAGCCAGACACGTCTCCTCCACAGAGTCTAAGCTCATCAATTGTGCACCTAAACTTTTACGAGAAAGGATACTGTTTGATGCAGTCCACCAGCGGTCCATAACAATAGTCATTCACAGTACACTGCAGACAAATAAGAAAAGTAGTACAGTGATGGGCAACTGCAGAACTATTACAGTTAAACAGAATCCTAAAAAACAGTAATTACTTTTCTTCATAAGGGCTATCAAAAGCTTTTCAGAGTTAGTCACGGAAAACAAAAATTGCATGCTTTTTATTCTCTATAAAAACAACCCATTAAAAAGCGAAATGCTCTCTTCACAAATATTGCATTGCCATTTATGCATTGCCTGCCCTCAGTGATAGATTATGATGACAGTAATTAAATGAGGTTTAAAATCCTTTACATTGCTAGGCAGATAACGGCACAGCCACCGAGAGATGAATACCTGATAGATCTGGTTTGCTAGAATTATATCTGGAATCTGAGAAGGGTCCCGCAGCATACTGTTTATAAGAGTTTTGGAAGCTGTGGAGGAAGAAGATGATACTGTAAGTGTTGCTGGAAACATGTCACTAACCAGCTGTCGGGAGGTGGTGGGGAGTGAAACATGCTAAGAAAACACTAATAACATCTGAATGCATTCCATTTTCAAAATTGATGTAATCCTGCACAGTTTTGTATGCACAATTCACCTAATTCAATAAAATGTAAGCAGTGCACAATTGTGCACTTGACCGCCATGATTCAGAAACTAGGTGAGTAATTATAACATTCTTTTAAACATGGAAAATGGTATTACATTACAGTAAAATGGTGATGATGATGGAAACAAACAAGCATTTTAAATAATTATATTCTGCTTTAAATTTCAAAATGGCTTAAAATTGAAAATGGTAACAAATGAACCACCACCACAAAAAACAAGTTGTCATAGGATTTAAAGATCAACACTAGCACTAGTGCAATGAGGTGTCTCCCGAGACAGATGGATACCAACCATTACAATGCTGTACTTGCCTTTCTACATATAAAATGAATGGTGTTAAATTAAATTTAACTCAGAGTAGACTCATTGAAATGTTAATTTCAACGGGTTAACTTCCGTGGGTCTGCTCTGAGTAAAACTGTGTATCTTCTATGCCCCTTCTTCCCTGAAACCTCAGCTTCTGCATCAGTGGTGCCAGGTACACTTCTGTGGAAAGGAAATTCCACAACTTACTAAACATAACACCCGAGAGGGTCTTTTAAATATTTGAGGTATTTGAGGTCTCCCAGCAAAGTTGCATATGGAGGCAAGGAAGGTCCTTTCCTCAAATTTGTTGTTGTTTAGTCATTTACTCGTGTCCGACTCTTCGTGACCCCATGGACCAGAGCACGCCAGGCACTTCTGTCTTCCACTGCCTCCCGCAGTTTGGTCAAACTCATGTTGTAGCTTCAAGAACACTGTCCAACCATCTCATCCCCTGGCGTCCCCTTCTCCTTGTGTCCTCAATCTTTCTCAACATCAGGGTCTTTTTCAGGGAGTCTTCTCTTCTCACGAGGTGGCCAAATTATTGGAGCCTCAGCTCCAATACTCAAATACTAAAGTATAAAACTATAATCCTGTGGAGTCAATCTGTATGAATAGGGAGAAGCTGCAGTAGCTGTTCCATCCCTCCATCTATCATATGTCCACATACTGATCATATGCAGACATGTGGTGAGATAAGTACCTATTCCTCATATTCACCTTCCTAGAATATCGCATGTACCTAAAGCGAAATTTCAGCACAGACACCAGAATTTGCTTTTCAAATCCCACAGTGTACTTTCACTTATCTTTGGAGAAGGCTTTTTATTGGAAAATGCACCCCTGCCTTTAAAAAGGGTATAACAAACAAAAAGTAATACAGAATTAAAATACAGAAAGTTGTTTCTCTGTTCATGCCACTGTTTTGCCAAGGCACAAGGGAGATTGATTACAGCATTTATTAAATAAATGTTACCTTAAAATGTCAGGCCTTACAGTGAATACAGAAGGTTGAACGCCGCCCCTCCCCATTAATCTGATGAAGGGTAGGATATCAATTGACCAAATAAATAAAATGAACACCTATATAATACCAATATAAGCTAGCATATAGCTTTAAAAACAAAATGTAATAATTTTGGTACAGTATTTTAAAAGGTGGAAATTATTAAAATATTTGCAAGTACTTAGTTGTGGTCAGGGAGAGTTTCAATTATTTTCTTGAAATTATGAACTGACCTGGACCCATGATCATCATCTGACACCCTTCTTCCTGTGCCTCCTCTGGCAACATGAGAGTGGGCCTTTTATGTGGTGGCTTGCTGTTTGTGGAATGCTCTCCCTAGGGAGGCTTGCCTGGCGCCCTCATTACATACCTTTGGTTGCCAGGTGAAAAGGCTTCTCTAAAACCAGGCCTTTGGCTGATTAACATTTCCATGAGCGTTTACAGTGGATCCTCCGGATACGAATTACACTAAATTTGTTCTGGGGGTCCATCGCAACCTGAAAGGTCTGTAGGCAGAGGCGCTGCTTCAGCGCACGGCACGATTGAGCGCTTCTACGAATGTGCGTACGGAGAAACCCAGAAATATACACTTCCGGGTTTGCCGCGTTCGTAACCCGAAAGTTACATATCCAGAGTGGTACGTAACTAGAGGGTCCACTGTAGATGTATTTGTGGATGGAAATTATCGGTTTTCTATTGTTTTATTATGTATTTTGTATTATCATTTTGTATTTTTATGTTGTGACCTGTCCTGTGATCTTTGGATGAAAGGTGGTATACTAAACAAACAAACAAACAAACAAACAAATAAATAAATAAATAAATACTTACTACTACTACTACTACTACTACTTATGGAAAACCACAGCAGCTATATTTAATAAACTGAAGCCATCCATTAAACATCAATCCATTTTCTTATGCTGAGCATGAACTACATTACATATTTCTATTTCCAAATAAATACTGCAAATGCTTAAAATATATTTATTGCCATTAACTTAATTAGGATGCTAAACAATAATTAAACTGAAGCCAGACAGGCTAATCTGTTCTAGGATTAGTATTTCCATAATTTTTTCCTAGGATTCTATATTTTACATTTAATCCACATGTTCATGTAAAAATAGCCAAAGCAAATTAGTACAAAAGAAATATTTTCCTCCCCGCCCCCTTACCAGCATAATTCTGACCACCAAAAGGCAGACAATTTGGGGGGGGGGGACTATTAGAGCTCTGGTTTAGCTTAATCGCCATGGGAAGGAATTTCTTTATTTCTTTATTTTCTTTAATTTATATACCATACTCCATACAAAAATCCCAGTGTGGTTTACATAACAAAAGCGTCTGCTCAACAGATACTCTACAAAATATTGCAAATCCTGCAGCAGCGGCCCAATACAATACCAATTCACTGAACCTCCCACAAATTCCTGTGTGAAGAGGTCAGTGTTTTGGAGAGGTGAGCCATTGTCGTAGCTGCCTTGCAAACACACTTGTCCAGCTCAGGGTCAGATGGCGAAGTTGCTGGTTATGGTGGAGCCAAGGTAGACAAAATCATCTACCACCTCAAGCATGTGATCACCAATGCTGATGTGTAGAGTGCTAGTTGCATCCTGACCCAATATGTTAGAGTTCATCAGGCTGATAGTGAGGCCGAACTCTACGCAGGCTTGGGAAAAACGGTTGATGAGACACTACTTGCCACTAAACCCATCTGGGCCTCAAATGATCAAAGTACGGATGAAAACTGTTATATTGTGAATTGACCAGTTGTAGGAGAATGGCACTTCTTGCTCTCATAGCATATTGGGCAAAAATTACCATGTAGTGGATTCTCTCAGCTGAACTGGAAGATTGTTATGGGACACAGGTTACATGTGTGGGATGGGAGTGGGCCAAGCTTTTCACCGCTTTTAATGAGTTAGAGCATATGGAATGCTGCCCCAAATTGCATCCCTGCAGAGAGATCTTCCCTTCCATTTGTCATAACATCATTATCGCATGGACAAACATCATTGCATTGAGACTCCCCATGCCACAATCATGGCAGCCACAATCAAGGACGTGAAGAATTACCAGATGATGGCAGTTATCCATGGCAAAAGCTTTTCTTAGCATTTCTGCGGAGATGAGTAGAATTTGGCATGGCGTTGTGTTTTCATGGTGGCTATAATAGATGCCCCAAGTATAAATATTCTATTATTATTATTATTATTATTATTATTATTATTATTGAATAGTGCACTGTCATTTCCTGTGCAATCCCTGTCGAAAAGAGTCACACAGTTCAGGAAAATTTGGGTACGCATATCAAGTTTTCAGAGGCATTTTAAAAGGCTTTAAAAATGCAGCCACTATATGTCTAATATGCATCTCCGACATGGTGTCGTTTACAAGCATTGAATGACAGATGACAAGACGGCTATCTGGAAGCAATCAGATCACCTGTGCAAAAAAACCTTCCAAATGAACTTCATTATCAGCCTGATAATTATCATTATGCATGTTTGTTGCATGTGAACTAGCAATTAAAATAAGCTTATCTAATGAAAAAACTAATTATAGCATCTTCTCAGCGTACATATTTTGTTGTGGATAGATGACCAGTCGCACCAACTTAAAATGAATTAATATCCTCTTGGTAATATGGCTTTTGTGCTATCGCCAACTCCTTTTAGACAAGGAAGATGCTTCCCTGAAAACCATCCTAGATCAGGGGAACCTATGAAACTGGCACTATATGAGAAAAAATATCCAGCCAAGGAGCTTTCACCATTAATAATGGCAGTATATAATTATTAAATTTAAAGTTAATGGAGATTGCAAGAAAATACAAAGCAAAAGGAACAGATAAATGGGAGGAAGACTAGCACTCCAGAAAGCAAGCAGAGAGTGCATATTTGAATATTTTCCCACAGCAAAGATGTGGTTGTACATAGAAAACTGCAATGGCTCCCTGACGTTCTAACTTTCCACCAACAGGAAG